>NC_086102.1:56122671-56424557 GCF_963921235.1 Mobula hypostoma | reverse complement strand
AAGTACTGGAATTCCATTCCCAGATCAAAAGGAAGGCAGTGATTCAGGAAGGTGGCTCATAATCCCCATGATCTCTTAAGGAAGTGTGCTGTGACCACCTTGTAGTAATCAGATCCACTCTATGAATATAAAAACAATCTGCGTATTCAAACCTGCAAAGAGTCAAACACAATTTTTAGAACATAGAACATTACAGTACATTACAGGCCCTTTCACCCATGATGTTGTGCCTAACTTTGAACCTGCTCTAAGATCAGAATCAGAATCAGAATCAGGTTTATTATCATTGGCATGTGGCATTAAATTTGTTAACTTAGCAGCAGCAGTTCAATGCAATACATAATCTAGCAGTGAGAAAAAAATAATAACTAAAGTAAAAATAATAATAAACAAGTGAATCAATTACAGTATATGTACATTGAATAGATTAAAAACATGCAAAAACAGAAATACTGTATATTAAAAAAAGTGAGGTAGTGTTCAAGGGTTCAATGTCCATTTAGGAATCAGATGGCAGAGGGGAAGAAGCTGTTCCTGAATCACTGAGCATGTGCCTTCAGGCTTCTATACCTCCTGCCTGATGGTAA
This sequence comes from Mobula hypostoma, assembly GCF_963921235.1. Classification (NCBI taxonomy): domain Eukaryota; kingdom Metazoa; phylum Chordata; class Chondrichthyes; order Myliobatiformes; family Myliobatidae; genus Mobula; species Mobula hypostoma. The sequence continues at coordinate 56,423,970 of NC_086102.1, read as the reverse complement.
CAGTGAGAAAAGGGCATGCCCTGGGTGCTGGAGATCCTTAATAGCGGACTCTCCCTTTCTGAGACACCGCCCCCTGAAGATGTCCTGGGTACTTTGTAGGCTCGTACTGAAGATGGAGTTGACTAGATTTACAACCTTCTGCAGCTTCTTTTGATCCTGTGCAGTAGCCCTTCCATATCAGACAGTGATGCAGCCTGTCAGAATGCTCTCCACAGTACATCTATAGAAGTTTTTGAGTATATTTGTTGACATGCCAGATCTCTTCAAACTCATAATAAAGTATAGCTGCTGTCTTGCCTTCTTCATAGCTATATCAATATGCTGGGACCAGGTTAGATCCTCAGAGATCTTGACACCCAGGAACTTGAAACTGCTCACTCACTCCACTTCTGATCCCTCTATGAGAATTGGTATGTGTTCCTTCATCTTACCCTTCCTGAAGTCCACAGTCAACTCTTTCATCTTACTGATGTTGAGTGTCAGGTTGTTGCTGTGACACCATTCCACTAGTTGGCATATCTCACTCCTGTACATCCTCCCATCACCACCTGAGATTCTACCAACAATGGTTGTATCGTCAGCAAATTTATAGATGGTATTTAAGCTATGCCTAGCCACACTGTCATGTGTAGACAGAGAGTAGAGCAGTAGGCTAAGCACACATCCCTGAGGTGCGCCAGTGTTGATCGTCAGTGAGGAGGAGATATTATCACCAATCCACACAGATTGTGGTCTTAGGGTTAGGAAGTCAAGGATCCAATTGCAGAGGGAGTTACAGAGGCCCAGGTTCTACAACTTCTCAATCAGAATTGTGGGAATGATGGCATTAAATGCTGAGCTATAGTCAATGAACAGCATCCTGACGTAGGTGTTTGTGGTGTCCAGGTGACCTAAAGCCATGTGGAGAGCCATTGAGATTGTGTCTGTCATTGACCTATTGTGGCGATAGGCAAATTGCAATGAGTCCAGCTCCTTGCTGAGGCAGAAGTTCAATCAAAACCTTCCCTGCCACATAACCTGTGATGGTATTGGGTTTGCTGATAATGAAGTTCTGAACTCAAACAAGTATCTTAAGCCCTATCTGATGTAGATAGCTAGGGATACCCTCTCTAAAGGGAAGTTATACACTAGTCACTGACTCTTTGAATGCTTGATCACTTCCCTGTTCATCTTCCACTACAAGTTAGTTGCCAATAACCACTATTTAAGTGATGGGTTTCCACTAGTTACCAAGGAGGAGATATTTCCAGTTAACAAATTAGTTTAAACACAGTTAATTTATTTTAATGACACACATTAAGATTTAGAAAAAATCTTAAAACATGTTTAAAAGTCACAAGAGGTTTTTTTTTCTTATAAAAGATTTCCAAATCACAAATGATTTCTAAAATACAAATTATTTCCAAAAATCAGGTACAATTCCTATAAGCTAAAAAAAAACAATCGAGTTGCATGGAAGTAAGTCATCGTCGCAGAAATTGAAGGCAGAGTAATAGATTCTAGTTCACCCTGACTTTTTGTCATTCTACTTACTGTTCCTTGACCATTCCTATCAAGTCTGACTGCTCCCTTGCATCTATTCTGGTTTTTTGCCACTTAACACACATGTGATATATTTTCAGATACTGTTTCACACACAATGGTCAACAAGTTTCTGGGGACCCCAGAAAATTGATGCTGTGAATACTGGCTCACTGAGTATACAAATCTTTCAAACATTGATAGATCAGCTATTTAATGTAATAAAATTTAGTATCAATCTGGCCTGCAAACTTACTTGAAATGAATAACTTAGCCAGTGTTGTTTGGTTTGATAGAGACCAATTAACATAACCCCATTGTTTTAAATTGCATCCCTTGAGCAGTCAGCAAGGGCCAGCAGCATGTGCTGTATAGACAATGCAGTTTGTCCTTTTGACTTCAGACTCATTACTACTTGCCATTTATATTAAGAACTGAAGACTGGCTCCTGTTTATGACAAGAAGATGGACAAAGAATATTTGTTGAAAGTTTAACTTATTCAAAAAAAGCTCTTTCATCTCTGGAAGTGTCGGCTTCTGTGTTAAGTAGCAGAGCTTGGCAAAATGGTCCCCACAGCTCTGAACACTGAGTATCCCTCAGAAGCCCTCCATTTTTCTATCATCCATGTGCTTACCTAAGACTTCCTCTAATGTCACTATTGCAAATTGTTTTTAGACATTTTGATAAACAATGCCGTATACACTTTAGCGAGAGAACTTGTAACTTCTGGTGTGAATGCCGTTACTTACAAGAGATATCTTGCTACCACATTGAAAATATGTTTTTTCCTCATTCAGGAAGAGTAATAACAAGGAAGTTATCATTTAGCACAGAGCTGTAAACTGAAATACCTGGACTTGCAAATACCTAGCAACACACATAAAAGTTGCTGGTGAACACAGCAGGCCAGGCAGCATCTCTAGGAAGAGGTACAGTCGACATTTCAGGCTGAAACCCTTCGTCAGGACTAACTGAAAGAAGAGCTCGTAAGAGATCTGAAAGTGGGAGGGGGAGGGGGAGATCTCAGTGGCCACAGATTTTAATTCCACGTCCCATTCCCATTTTGATATGTCTATCCACGTCCTCCTCTACTGTAAAGATGAAGCCACACTCAGGCTGGAGGAACAACACCTTATATTCTGGCTGGGAAGCCTCCAATCTGATGGCATGAACACTGACTTCTCAAACTTCCGCTAATGCCCCTCGTACCCAATCTGTTATTTATTTATATACACACATTCTTTTTCTCTCTCTCCTTTTTCTCCCTCTGCCCCTCTCACTATACCCCTTGACCATCCTCTGGGCTTTTCCCCCCCTCCCCCCTTTTCTTTCTCCCTTGGCCTCCTGTCCCATGATCCTCTCATATCCCTTTTGCCAATCACCTGTCCAGCTCTTGGCTCCATCCCTCCCCCTCTTGTCTTCTCCTATCGTTTCGGATCTCCTCCTCCCCCTCCCACTTTCAAATCTCTTACTAGCTCTTCTTTCATTTAGTCCTGATGAAAGGTCTTGGTCCAAAACATTGACTGTACCTCTTCCTAGAGATGCTGCCTGGCCTGCTGCGTTCACCAGCAACTTTTATGTGTGTTGCTTGAAATTCCAGCATCTGCAGATTTCTTCGTGTTTACGTATGCAAATACCTACGCTGTTTATTGGCCATAGCTCAGCATTTAACACTATCATTCCTACAGTCCTGATCAGAAAGCTACAAAACCTAGCCCTCTATACCTCGTTCCAGAACTGGATCCTCGACTTCCTAACCAGAAGACCACAATCTGTACGGATTGGAAATAACAACTCCACCTAGCTGACAATCAACACTGGCACACCACAAGGGTGTGTGTGTAGTCGACTGCTCTACTCTCTTCACACCCTCAACTGTGTGGCTTGGCACAGCTCAAATATCATCTATAAATTTGCTGATGATATAACCATTGTTGGTGAATTTCAGATGGTGATGAAAGGGCATACAGGAGCGAGATACACCAGTTAGTTGAATGGTGTCACAGCAACAACCTTGCACTCAACATCAGCAAGACCAAAGGGCTGATTGTGGACTTCGGAAAGGGTAAGAAGAAGGAACACAAACTAATCCTCATAGAGGAATTAGAAGTGGAGAGAGTGAGAAATTTCAAGTCCTTGGGTATCGGTGTCTCTGAGGACCTAACCTGGATCAACATATTAATGCAACTATAAAGAAGGCAAGACAGTATCTATATTTCATTAGGAAAAACTCTAAAACTTTGATATATGTACCATGGAGAGCATTCTGACTGACTGTGACACTGTCTGGTAATGGTGGGGGGGGGCACAGTGTGCAGCTACTGCACAAGATCGAAGTAAGTTGCAGGAACATCTAAAATTAGTCAACTCCATCATGAGCATTAGCCTCTGTAGTATCCAAGACATCCTCAAGGAGCGGTGCCTTAGAAAGATGGCAACCATCATAGAGGACCTCCCACCACCTAGGACATGCCTTCTTCTCATTGTTACCATTGGGAAAGAGGTACAGAAGCTCGAAGGCACACACTCAGCAATTCAGGAACAGCTTCTTCCCCTCTGCCACCTAATTTTTAAATGGACATTGAACCCCTGAACACCACCTCACCAGATTTTCATTTCTGTTTTTTTTTTGCACTACTCATTTGTAAATCAGAATCAGGTTTATTATTACTGGCATGTGACATGAAATTTGTTAACTTAGCTATTATATGTCTATTCAACAGTTAACTACTTAATAGATATATATAAACGTAATGTAATTCAGTATTTTTTCTCTGCATTTATTTATTATGCATTTCATTGTACTGCTGCCATAAAATTAACAAATTTTATGACATATGCCAGTGATATTAAACCTGATTCTGGTCCTGATTACATTATGCTAGAATATGAGGCCTAAGCTGAGGAATAATTATGTTCTGGGAAGGTGCACTTATAAGACAGCCACATATCTTAAACAGTTACAGTACTTCTCATGCACTTATGAATCACTATTTCTACTCTGAATTTTGTACACTTTGAGAGTGACAATAGTGATATGGAGTGCAATATGAGGAAATGTTAGCTATCAGGAAGAGTTAGCTATGCTCAGGCCAGTAAAGTAGATCCCGTTGTTTTGGCTGCTCTCTTAATAAAAACACAACTTAAACCATCAGTATTTACTTTAAAAATGTTATCTAGTTTTGGTTATTTATAAAACTTTGTTTGGCATCCATTGAAAGACCAAGTTATTGAACTCATCACAAGGCCTCCCTGTCAGAGTTATAAATTTGGAAAGTACACTATAGCTTCATGAACGTGTGACCTCTGTGGGATTTAATATTCTATTTGTTCTTCTCTAATACTTACAGAGTCATAGAGTACTACAGCATTGAAGTACGGGTCAAATGGCCATAAGTCAACAGGACATCAGAGCAGAATTTGGCCACTTGGCCTATACTTCTTATCTAACTTCATTACTTTACTCTTTCTGATTTCTCCATTTCTTTACTCTGCTCTGACACTACACCCTTCTGTTTTAGGTTGGTAATTAGTGAACCTTTCAAATGCACTGGAGATGAAAGATGGAGAAATCAACCATCATCTCAAGATCTCCAGAAGATAAAGCTGCAAAGTTGAATGTAAAAATCGATGAGGACAAAATTTAAGATCATTAAAGATTTAAACAGAAGTAAGGCACTCTTTTCAATCAACCTGTATCCCTAGAATAAAATCAGAGCTGATTTTCTAGCTCAGAGGTATTCAAATGTACCGTGCACCATTTCAGAAATTTATTTTCCCTTTCTCATTTCCATTTCCCCTCAATTATAACTAATGAATTACAAAATATCTACTTTTAAAATTACACCTGTCTTAAGACCATAAGAAATAATGACAGAATAAGGCTGTTTGGCCCATTCAGCCTGCTGCACCATTCACTCATGGCTGATTTGTTTTCCCTCTCAACTCCATTCTCCTGCTTTCTCCCCATGACCTTTGATAACTTTACTATTTAAATACCTATTAACCTCCATTTAAGATACAACCAATGACTTAGCCTTCTCAGCCGCCTGTGTCATTGAATTCCACAGATTCACTACTCTCTAGCTAAAGGAATTCCTCCTCATCTCTTTTCTAAAGGGAAGCTTTTCTGTTCTGAGGCTGGTTCTGCACTTACCTACCATTGGAAACATCCACTCTATATCCATTCTATGGAGGCATTTCAATATTCGACAGGTTTCAGTGAGATGCCCACCCTCATTCTTCTAAACTCTAGTGAGTACAGGCCCAGAGCTGTCAAACACTCCTCATGTATTAACACTTTCATTCCTGGGATCATTCTCATAAACTTTTTTTGGACCCTCTCCAATGTCAGTACATCCTTTCTTAGATATGGGCCTAAACTGCTCATTATACTCCAAATGTGGTCTAATCAATGCTTATCAAGCCTTAGCATTAATTTCAAGAGGACTGAACTATAAACTATCCATGTTTTATAGTGTAATCCTCTCAAAATGAATGCCAACATTGCATTTGCTTTCTTTACTACCGACTCCACTTGCAAATTAACTTTTAGGGAATCCTGCATTAGAACCCCAAATCACTTTGCACTTCTGAATTTTGTATTTACTCTCTGTTTCGAAAATAGTCTATGCTGTTATTCATTCTACCAAAGTACATGACCTTGCTACATTGTATTCCATTTACCACTTCTTTGCCCATTCTTATCTATTCAAGCCCTTCTGCAGACTTTCTGCCTGCTTAGTGCCACCTGCCCACCCACCCATCTTTGTATCAGTTGGAAACCTGGCCAAAAAGTCATCAATTCCATCATCCATATCATTAATATACAACATGAAAAGTAGTGGACCCAACACTGACCTCTGCAGAATGCCACTCGTCATCAGCAGCCAATTGGAAAAGGCCTCTTTTATTTCCATTCATTGCCTTCTGCTGCCAGCCAATCTGCTGTCCATACTAGTATGTTTACTGTAAAACTCATGCATTATTTCCTTGCTTAGCAGCCCCATGCATGGCACCTTGTTAAAAGCCTTCTGAAAATCCAAGTAAACAACATCCACTGACTCTCCTTTGTTTGTCCTACTTGTTATTTCCTCAAAGAGTTCCAACAGATTTGTCAGGCAAGAATTTGGCTTAAGGAAACTACACTTACTTTGGCCTAGTTTATCATGTGCATCTTAATAGCTGAAACTTCAATCTTAATAATGGACTCTAACATCTTCCCAACCACTCCCAACCATTACCAACTATTAAAGTCAGGCTAACTGGCTTATAATTTCATGAACATGAGAAATTATACAAGAAATCAAGAACACATGTGACCTAATGAAGGGTCCCAGCACAAAACATTGACTCTTTTCCAAAGATCCTGCTGAGTTCCTCCAGCTTTTGTGTGTATTGCTGGGCCTATAATTTCCTTCCTTTTGCCTCCCCCTCTTCTTAAAAATGGAGTGGCTTTTACATTTGTCCAATCCTCTGGAAGTAAAATACTTAATGAGTTTGTCTTCCATTTCTTTGTTCCCCATTACTACCTCTGTTACATCATTTTCCAGTAGTCCAATGTCCATTCTTGCCTCTCTTTCATGCTTTACATATCTGGAACATCTTTTGGTATCTTCTTTTATATTATTAGCTGCCTTACCTTCATATTTCATTTTTTCCTCTGCTTACTGTTTTTAGTTGCCTTCTGTTGGTTTTAAAAGCTTCCCAATCCTCTAGCTTCCCACCAGTTTTTGCTATATGCTCCCTTTTGCTTTAATGCTCTCTTTGACTTCCCTTGCTAGCCGTGGTAACCTCATTCTCCCTTTAGAATGCCTCTTCTTCTTTGTGATGAATCTATCCTGCACCTCTGAATTACTCCAGAAACTCCAAGTTATTTCTGCTCTACCATCATCCCCGTTAGTATCTACTTCAAATGAACATTGGCCAACTCCTCTCTCATGACTCTGTTGTTACCTGTACTCAACTATAATGTTGATATATATGACTTCAGCTTATCCCTCTCAAACTGCATGGTGAATTCTACCATATTATGATCACTGCCTCATAAGGGTTCTTTTACCTTAAGCTCCCTAATAAAATCTGGTTCATTAGAGAACACCCAGTCCAGAATTGACATTTCCCTTGTGGGCTGCTCTGCAAAGCTATCTCACAGGCATTCTACCGTCTCCCTCTCTTGGGATCCAGCACCAACCTGATTTTTCCAATCTACCTGCATATTGCCATATTGCAATCCCCCATAACTACTGTAATATCTCCCTTTTTACATGCCATTTCTATCTCCCATTGTAATTTTCATCCCACGTTCTGGCTATTGTTGTGGAGGCCTGTATTTAACTCCCATCAGGGATTTTTCTTTTACCCTTGCAGTTTCTTAACTCCACCCACAAGGATTCTACATCTTCCAATCCTATGTCATTTATTTCTAAGGAATTGATTTAATCTTTTACCAAAGTAAAATCCACCCCATCCCCTCTGCTCAGCTGCCGTCTTTTCGATATGATTTGGATGTTAAGCTCCCAGCGGTGATCTTCTTTCAACTATGACTCTCTGATACCCATAACGTCATGCCTACCCATCAATTCCTATCAGCTGTACAAGCTCACCTACCTTTAACTTTACTACTTAGAAGATCATCTTCTAACTACTGCCCACCTGTTGGCAACTTTGCTGCCATATAGAAAATTTACCTGAACCCTTACATACTGTTAGGGTCAAATTTGACCCATTTTGACATTTGACAGCAGTAAAAACACCCAAAAATACCATTTTTTTTAAACCAAAATTTGATGACTTTTCCTAAAGTGACCCAAAATATGCAAAAATGAAAATATTTAAAAATTTTACACTTTTGTACAGGTGCTACAAATTTTTGTACACTGAGGCCATTCCGGGTCAAATTTGACCCGTATCTATTGAAATGGATATTAGATCTCGGAAACATTAGGTAAGGATTAATCACCCATTTATTAATGTCAGATAGGCTATTTATACATTCTAAATAGATCTGTGGTTCAAAATTTGGTATAGACACTTGTTATGAGGGGATTCTTGGGCCAGGTCAAAATTGAACCGGACCATACTGTGAAGGTATACAATATGAACAGATTGCCTGGGCTAAGTTGACATTTCTACTTCATCCTCAAAAATCTATTGATCTCAGCCTGACGCTGAGAAATATCCAAGGGTGCGCTGGGACACATTATCAGTGATGTAACCTGAGGTCATCAGGTGTTTTGAGTTTTTCAACATGAGACACTCTCATTCAGATGATACAACCAGCGTTGATCAGGCCCTGCTTGTGTCCCAGCAGCACTGGTCCATGGGTCACACATCTCAATCCATTGCCACTTGGAGGCTCACTCAGCAGTCTCTGTGGTGGTTCTGATGGCTCTTTCCTTGGCAGCTCCTGTAATGCCAAAGAGAGAGTAGGTTCTGCACAACGAGCAGCCAGTAAAACCTCAACACCCCTCCTCTATAGGATCAAATCGTGCCTCCTACCCCTGTCTCTGCCACTGCTCTATTAGCTCCCAGGAGCTGGCATTCTTATGCTCAAACACCTCCTCAATCCTGAAATATAATGACTGCATCCACAGACCTTAATATAAAAGAGATGTACACAGACAAAAGACTCCACTAAGAGTAAATGAGAGACTTCAATAAACATTCCGGAACTAACAATGCTTAATCTGCTTCTTGGTACCCTTGGTTGGCAGATTTATCAGAGAAAAAAACAACCTGGGGTAGGAAGGGGTCAAGTTTGGGTTGCCATCAGTGTCTTAGATAAAACAGTGCAAGTAAAGTGATGAAGATTATATAAGGGAGAATAGTAAGAAATAAAACTGCAAGGATAAAGGAAAATCTAAGACATGAACATCAAAAGAACTGGAATACGGACAAGAATAGAAACAGTGCAGCACAGAAATCATGAAAAAGATCAAACAATTGAAATAAACAAGGAAAGGGCAAAATCAGAAATACTGTGGTGTCAGTCAACTCCACTTTGTCTTTCTGTATGCTTGTTAGCATCTTACTTGAAATCACATTCATCCTGTCATAGCATTACAGAGCTATAAAAATTTACCTACCACAGAGTGAATCCATTTAGCTTATCATGGTCATCCTTGCTTACAGGGAGTATTCCAGTCTAATCCTATGTTGACAGATCATGTCTATTGTAGGATTAGAGTTAGTTGAGATTAGATTAGTTGTGTTCAGTTTTCCAGTAAGAGATAGTGGTAGATTTGGTATGGTAATATGGTGAGTCCACCCATTCAAGTCTATTTGGACAAAATGGCAAATTTATCAGTTATCAAGACCAAAAATTGTAGCGCATTTCATATTCTATTTGTCATATCATTGATATGTCAGTAGGTGGCACTATTTCTCTATTTCTTGCTGACCAGTGGAGTTTTTTTACAGGTACGAGCTGTGTATTTGAAGAAATTATTTTTCATATAAATGTAATCTTTATGTTTCTTTCTTTAGAACAAATAGAAACCACTGTTCACTCAAAACAAAGAGGTCAGTAACTGGCAATTTATTCTGCCAAACAAGATAATGTTTTAGGAATGTTTATAATCAAGTGTCCTTCGTGCTAAATTAATGAGAGCACAGAGTGTACAGACTGCACTTGTTGTTATATTATATATGTAAATGATAAGCACTGTGGGTGAACTGACACCTTTTCCTGGTCTCGGTTTGAAATGAAATTCAAAAAAGCTGTTTTCGGACTGATTCACTGAAATAATTAAATCACTTCACCTCAGACCTGTGTGAAGAAAGGAATCGATCGAAAAATCCCAGGAAGGAATGTTGTATCCATGGAAACCACCGTGTTTCAAATATGGTGAAACTGGATGGAAAGATTAAGGGCACAGCTCCATTCAAAGGGTTTTGGCTTTGAAGTTTAAATGTGTTGGTTGCCTAAAGTTAAGAATGCTGCTCAATAATCTGTTCATACCAAAACGGAAAATGCAATGATGCTCCCAAACACCTTGTGCAGCCCAGTTCCACTGAGATAGTGATTTCCTTTAGAATATCTAAAAGTATCAGTGTTTTTGTTATTTATCAGTGTAGAAGGTTGCTAGTTTTATTTTATTCCTGAGGATCTCAAGATTTATATGACAGCTGCAATCCCAGTCGTTATGCTAAGCTGCAGAAATGATTGTGACAGGAAGCCTGCACTCGGACTGAAACAGCACAACATCTGTGAGAGTTTAAGTCTCATGGAAGGGCATGCAAGCTGGACGACCTTCTCATAGGTCTATCCAAGTCTCAGTAAGATGCTGATTCAGGGCTTTAGAGTGGAAGCCACTTGAAGATGGATTGGGTAGGTTCTGGCCATTACTTTGCCTGCCCCTCTTCCAGAGTGTTGGCCTTATAGAGGAATCAAGTACGGTTCACTTATGGCTGTGGATGAACAATGAGCACGTCAGATAACAGACTCCCACTCGTACCCATACTAATTTAGAAAAGGTTTATTTTCAGTTCTGTTGAAATCATATGTTATCTTTTATTGGTTGTGCCTCCATGAAACAAAGGGGAATGGACGAACCAGTGTCATCTTCATGAAATTATTTTAAATTAATCAGTTTATTTGGCTTTTTAATTGTATTTGGAAATGTTTGCAGTGTCTGGTTTATTATTATGTTGCAAGCTACTGCATTTAATTTGTCTTTAAAATGTAATCAAATGTGAATGATGTCATGGGCCTTGCATGAAAATTAGCATTTTTGAATTGGATTTGGAGATGGTCTCACCTACAGCTTTTTGGATCTCACTCTCGCAATTTCTCACAGATCTTTTTAGCTTATTCACCATTTGCTACTCTTATTGATATTTGGTGGTTATATTTACTTGGAGACTACACTATACTGATAGGCATGTGGAAATATGTCAGTGCATCAATATGTCCACCGAATTGACTAAATTAGATAATGGCATTACATTAGCAGAGAAACCTAAGTACCCCAACATTTAAAACCACAAAATACACTTCCTGTCCACTTAGTGTATGGAATTGCCGTCAGTCTTGTTTGCTGGGGCCTCATATTTGTTTCCAAATCCCCAGACATTGTTTGGACACAATGAAACAGCACTTTCACTTCTGAGTGCACTACCTTCCCTAATGGTTGGAAGTTGTTGGTCTACAAAATTGCATAGAATACTCATCCCTTTCCTCAGCCATATTGGCAGCTGCACACATCAGCTCTGCAAGGGCTAAGAATTGCATTTCAAGATGAGCTGTGTCATCTCGTCTTGCAAGGCTGTTGTCACAGGTGCCAATGACCTACAGTTTAGTGCAACATTAAACTGATGCTGCACATTATTCTGCCTCTTTGCTTTGAACTTTTGCTGTCAATGGCAGATTGCATTTGTGTCAAAGTTAAACAACCGCGTTATTATCTATCTCAAAACAATGAACAATTTGTCACAATGTGGTAAGTTGATACATTTATGTCATTTTCAGTATCATTTTACTTGATGGGAGGGTAATGTGGATCGGTATTATGACAAAGCAAGCATTGTACTCAGAATTCGTCCGTCCTTAGATATGGTGTGATTTGTTGATCATATTCATATTATCAAGTGGAACAAAGCTAAGAGGAAAAGTTGAACAGGTAGTTTTCAGAAGTGAAAGTAACCAATTTCTGTTGTTATTTCAAGGCTTGCATTAGACATTATCACTTTAGCCTTATTTTTCATATGCATGTTTGAGCTACTTCCATGTTGTAAAGAACCAAGGAACATTTTCTTCAGAAATATAACAAAAGCTTTTTCTACAGTCCACTTTCAAGAAAAAAATTAGACTGCATTATACTTTTTAAACAGATTAGGTACCTGCTGGGCACAGGATCTATTAGTGAGCCAAATTCCATTTTTTTTCTCTCTGTACAATGGCCTTTATCAAGCAGTATCATAATTTTCCTTGTTGCCAGGGAAATTAATGTCATTGAAACATTAGTTTACTGCAGGATCTTACAGATATGATAATAGGCCAGAATTATTGCAGAATCGACAGAAAATTGCTAAACATTTCCTTGTTGTACACTGATCTGATCCACCTCATTCAACCCAAGTCACTCCTCTAGAAGGCAGAAAATAGGACAACTACATAATAGGCAGACAATTGTTAACGCAGCTTTCCAATAGTACTAAAAGTAACAATAAGCTTCAGTGTGTATTCCTTCACTGGTGCTTTCAATGCTATACTTGAATTCCTCAGAGAATCATACCCAGTTATCATTTTTGGAGCAATCAGAGCTTTATGATACAGTTTAACAGACTTAAAGGAAAGTGCATCATTTGGACTGTTTTTCAGAGACGGGCTATCCTTCCATCTGTTCAGCTGCAGTGTGAATGTAAGAGTGAAAACAGGTCTTAGGATTATTGAAATTGCTCAGAAGTAACTCATTATGTTGGAAGTCTTTTACCAAACTTGGGCAAGGGAAACCATACTTGAAGCAAAACAATCTCAGTACATTGTACTGGATTGTATCCAGGTGTTGGCATGACTGTTGAAAGATCTTCCATGTTGGAGAACTAACTGAAGGAAAGAAGCTCGACAAGGTAATTTTAAGAAGGGTACTTGAACAGTACAGCTGGTGCAGAATTCAATGATCCAATTCCCCAATGTAGTGCTAAAGAATCCTAGATGAGTGAAGTACCACTCGTTACTCAATAAGCCCTGTACATACGGTTCCATAAGTCCTAGACCTACTTTGCTGAACAACCACAGTCAGGAAGTTTCTCTGGAGTTGCTAGCCTAACCTTATTCAGTGGAATCGTTCTAGGGACTTCAGTTTTTCAATATGAAAATGACTTATTTCCATTATTTCTGTTTTTGCACTACACTTGTTAAATTTAATTTACAGATACATATATATGTATATATATTTACAGTACAGTAATTGATTTACTTATTTTCCCCTATATTATCATATATTGCATTGTACTGCTGCTGCTAACTTAACAAAATTCACAACATTTATCTGTGATATTAAAACTGATTCTGATTTTCTGCAAATTGCAGGATGTTTTGCTTAAATTCTGTACAGTAATTTAATTTGGCTGCCCCAGGAGTTCAGGTTATCACATTGATAGAGACTTAATTACTGAATGAAGATTATAGAAATAATTTCGGTATACTTAATAGAGAGAACTTCCATATTCTTCCCACCCGGAGTTTACAAAACAAACTATCATTACGATTGTTTACATGTTGTTGCTATTTTATCAATCCCCACAAATTACTAAAGTCATACACTGATAAAGTGTAGATAGAACTTGAACTTGAATAGATACATTTTATAATATGAATGCTTGTACCTTGGAAATAAGAATTTGACAGTATATAATGAAAAATAGCACTATATTTTAATGATTTACATTTTTAAACACAGGTTTTGGTATGATAATACAAGTGATTTGGGATATCAAAACCATTAAGGATGCTGTGTGCTATCCCATATAGAAGAATATCAGGGAGAGGATATGAGCTACTATTATGCTCACTTCATTCTTAAACTATTTCCTTTGCCACAGAAATAGAGAATACCACGGTACTGAAAGACTAACATTTATTGCTCATACAAAGGCATGCTGGGCAATTTTAGAAAAGTGTCAACCATGTTGCTATGGTTCTAGAGTCACATGCTGGCTATGCCAGTAGGATGGTGGTTTTACAGGTCTAATATGGTGTAAATGAGCAAAATGATCTCTATTTCCTTGACTAAAGTAGACTAGTAAGCCAGATCAGTTTAAATGAAGCAACACACAAAAAATGCTGGATGAACTTGGCAGACCAGGAAGTATCGATGGAAAAGAGTAAATCATTAATGTTTCAGGCCGAGATCCTTCTTCAGGACTGAAGAAAAAAGATGAGAAGTCAGAGTAAGAAGGTGGGGGGAGGGGAGGAATAAATACAAGGTAGTTGGCGATAGGTAAGACCGGGAGAGGGGTAGTGGTGAAGTAAAGAGCAGGGCAGTCAATTGGCAAAAGAGATAAAAGGCTGGGGAAGGGGGAATCTGATAGGAGAGGACAGAAGGCCTTGGAAGAAAGGGAAGGGGGAGGAATGCCAGAGGGAGGGGATGGGTAGGTAAGGTTAGTGAGGAAAATGGTAATGGGAAATGGTGAAGGGGGTACAATTACCAGAAGTTTGAGAAATTGATGTTCATACTATCAGGTTGGAGGCTATCCAGACAGAATATGTGTTACTACACCAACATTAGTGTGGCCTCATCATGGCCCTAGAGAAAGCCATTAACTGAAATGTTGGATTGGGAATGGGAAGTGGAATTAAAATGGGTGGCCACTGGGAGATCCTGCTTTATCTGGTGGATTGAGCGTTTACGCTCGGCAAAGCAGTCTCCCAATCTACATCGGATCTCACCGATATATGGGAGGGCACACCAGGAGCACTGTATACGGTAGATAACCCCAAAAGACTTGCAGATGCACTCCCCATTGCTGGATATTTTTAGGCAACATGGCAGTGTAGTGGCTAACTCAACACTTTACAGTACCAGTGACCCAGGTTCATTTCCTGCCACTGCCTGCACATTCTCTCTGTCACTGTGTGGGTTTCCTTGGGTACTCCAGTTTCCTCTCACAGTCCAAAGACATACCGGTCGATAGGTTAACTAGTCATTGTAAATTATCCCGTGATTAGGCTCAGATTAAATTGGGGGATTCCTGGGCCAGAAGGGCCTATTCTGTGATGTATCTCCATTAATAAATAAATAAATATTTGGCTAAGGCAGATGACACTGAAAGATGCTTGTCTCCAGTCAGGAGTCAAATTGGAATATATAATATGTACATAAAGTACCTTTTCATGAATTTACACTGGGTATGGTGTTTGTGGTTGAAATCCATTTGCAATGTACTGTGCTGCTGTTGCAAAGCTATTTTACCTGGCATTTATACCTACAACATTAAACCTGAACTAGAAAAGAAAAATGATATAATGTAGACCCTCGTACATTGGATACAAGAATTGCTAAGCCAGGCGGATTTTAATTCTGGGCAGAAGTCAATTTCCCAAAAAGCAACAAAAACATTTCTACTATGTATTGTTGCTTATATTTGAAGAAATTTCACATACACTATTTCTAGTTTGACAGAAGAGCAATCTAGCAGAATAATGGGCGCAGCTTACAATGTTTTGTTTGGAAAGATATAGACCAATATGTATACTAGTCAATTTAATTATTTTCTATTTTTATGTGAAGTGACATTTGGCTATGTAATTCTTGTGCAGTGCTACACAAATATAAATTGTCATGAAGAGGATAATACATTATTTCTCAGTTAGCATGCCAGGTACTCAACCTGCACCCTGTTGTTAAATGACACACTTAATAACATTGTGTCAGGGGATTTCATAAGTCTGTCTGGCATAATGCAGCATTCTCTGTACCTTTGGGAATGTGAAACATAAACCATGAGAACATGACCTTGTATAAGGCATGATTCTTGCTCTCTTTCATATGCACTGCATTCCAGGAATTGATGTCAACCTTTCTTTAGTACTGTTGAGAGATAATCTTGACCTCATTTAAATACCATTCATGTCGCTCACCTCATATAAATTATTCTTCTTTCTTTTGTAAGTCATTAAAGAGAGTTGTTATCTCAGCTAACTCTGACCAAACAAACTCAGGAGGGAAATATTTCGTATTGGAGGGAAAAAGATAGTGTAACTCCAACAGGAATCAATTCTTATCCCTATTTCATTTTATTGCTTTTTCATTAGCTTCTCTCCTTCTAGCTGTCAAGTTTCCACTTACTATTTTTCATGGACTGAAATGTCATCAAAAGAAAATGACCTTCATAAGGGATTAGGATGTCAAAGGCAAAATAAAGTCAATCATTAGTGATGATATTGAATCCTCACTGACAGAGGTAAACCAGCCTGGCCAATCCAGTTCTACTTCTCCCATCTCCTCCCGTCAGCATCTAACTCTTACTTTGTAAGAAAGTGTAAAATTAGAAGGCAGAAAAGCCAAGCTGGAAATAGAAAGCGGAAGTTCAGTTACAGGAAATAGAAGGTGAAAGAAAAGACAATATACAATTCAATGATGAGGATAATAATAACAAGGACGTATGGGGAAGGGAAGAATATAAAAGCATGGATACTGCCAAACAGTAGAGTCAGAATTAGGAAAAATGAGATAAAATGTACCATAAAAAGTAAAATGAAATGGGGAAGACAGTTCACTGCAAACTGAATCAGAGTGATTTTACTGGGGTTGCTGAAAATGGAAATGAAGTAACATTTAAACCCGTGTACTAAGCCTGCTGAGTGTGGCAAATCAAGCTGGCGAGCCATAAGTACAGATTGCCTCATGGGAACGTAATGTGGTGTCAATAACAAAAGCTTGGCTCACAAACCATGCATCAAATGTTCCTGGAAACAAAAGCATTCAGGTAGGATAGGGAAGGGAACAAAGGAGAAGAGGTAGAGGTATTGATTTAAAAGAATATTTCAGTGCTGGGTGAGAAAGGATGACATAGAGAGCTCAAGGTTAGAAGCAATTTGGTTAGAGCCAAGGAAAATAAGGGGAATATCATATTGTATTGATCATTAGCAATTGGCTGCAGATATACAAGGCAGAAATACGAGAGATAGCTGATGCTGGAATCCTGGGCAAAACAAATAAACTGCTGGAGGAACTTGACGAATGAAGCAGTATCTGTGGATGCAAAAGGATGGTTAACCCCAAGTATCTAAACTCATTACCCTTCTTTGCCTGGTTAAATTTGCCTATCACCCGCATCCCTATTCAACTGAAATTCTTCTTCCTTAGTTCCCCTTTGCTATCCTCCCCCTTACCTACTTGGTTTAATCTGCCTATTAACTACTCTCCCCCTTTATCTGATTTAATTTGTTACCTACCAGCCCCGGCCTCACCCCTCACTTCCCCTTTTTATACCGGCTGTTTTCTCTCTGTACCTTCAGTCATGAAGCATGGTCTCAAGCCAAAATGTCCATCACCTCTTTGCCTCACCAGATGCTCTTTGACCGATTGAGTTCTTCCAGAAGGATGAGTGCAAAGACAGTAGGGCAGATTCTATTTGTCCCAAGATAAACTAGGGATAGTAATAATGCTAAGGGCAGAGAGAGTAAAAAGTTTCTGAAATGTGCAACACCACGGAATTGTCAGTGCAGTAGTCAGGGAAGAATGTACCAACAATTTCAGGCCAATCAATTTAACCTCGGTGATTAAAATTTCAGAAATATTGATTGAGGGCAGGATTATTAGTCACCTGGAGGAAAATGGCTTACTAAGGCATGGACTTGCTAAAGACAAATTACATTTACTAGTCTGATAGAATTTTTTGTTGTGGGAATGAATAAGCTGATGAGGATGATATATTTGATGTAATACACAGACTTCCAGAAAGCTTTGAATCAGGCGCCACATAATAGGAAAATTGAAAATCATGGTCCAAAAGAGACATTGATAGCATGGATATGAATTTGATTCAGTGACAAGTTTCAGTGAATGGTTGTATTTCAGTCTGGAAGAAGGTGAATACAGGTCCTACCCAGGATATGACGGGGTCCCATTCCCATAGACAACTTGTAACCTGAACAGTTTGCAAGTCGGAAGTGCATCCAAGGACTGAGTACTCATATAGCAGAAGATGCCTGCAGCCCTGCCAGCCTCCCAAATGCTCAATCAAATATAGGGCTATACATAGCAAATCAGGTGCTTGTAAGCAGGGGAGGACTTGTAATGGAATTCCCCAGAGGTTGGTGTGTGGCTTTTTTGATTTATGTTAATATTCCAGAACTAGGAGTGCAAGCCATAAAAACCAAAAATGCAAATCATGATGAGTCTTTATAAAATGGATCCAAATTTCACTGAAGCATTGGCTTCAATTTTGACCAACTTATATATAGGAAGGATGTGAAAGCATTGCTGAGCATCTGGAAATGATTTGAGAATTGTCCCTGCACTGAGAGATTTAACTTTCTTCAAAGAATGCTAAAATTAGATTTGACGAAAGCCTAGAAAAGGAGGAGGTGGCTGGATGGGATAGAGAGTAGGCGCCTGTTCTTTTTGGTGAAGGATTGTGGTTACATGTACTAAGCAAAGGAGTAAAGAATTAAGACTGACCTAAAAAGAAACATTTCTACACTGTATGTATTGTGATCAGGAACAACTGCCAACAGGTGTGATGCAGGCAGGTTGCACTATGGTCTTTAGGAGAGAACAGGATGAAGAAGGTGAGGAAAAACTTATAAGAGAAGGTATTTTAGACAACAGTATGGGAGATTGAATGAATGAATTGCTCTGCTAGAGAACTGCTGTGAACATGGTTACTTCAATAGGCTCATTCTATACCATTTTTTGGTGATTTTATAGATGGTTTAAGCTGATTAACCTTTTCCTACACTTTCTTTTATGCAAAATTATTGTTGCACTGTAAATGTTCCAGTAACAGGTGATATTTTCTTTTTCCGTTGCAAAATATAAAGTTTAAAAATTTAAATTTATTTAGTCCCTTATTTTTATCAGCGTTTCTGATTCCCAGTGAGGACCACCACTTTGATTGAGAACTGTGATCAAACACTGCGCCCACCATTATCTTAACAAGTTTGATCAAATATAAGTACATCCAGTTGTAATGGCTTTTGAATAGTTGTTCCATCATAGAACTGTTTTGTACATGAAGAGAAAATGACCTTCACGGGGATTAGGATGATAGTTCAGAATGTGTCTTCATCAAAATGCATAGCCAAAGCTAATTAATCATTTAAAATTCTGCTTAAAAAAGGAAATCTCTACAGTCACAAATCTTTGCACAGCAATGTTTAATGAAAAGGACTCAAGGACAAACCATATGCATTAATTTATTATTTTAAGCATCAATTCTGTCTCTCCTTGGATCAGAGTTTTGGTGTTGAATGATGACACAAAGTTGAACAAGTGCCTGGTTGCTAATCAAATATGAAGACCATCACAGGCCCCTATTAGAGAATATATGATTAGTTCTGTACTCTGAGCAAGTGACTGCTTCTGTGTTTTATTGACTTGATTTTAGTGATTAATGACACCAGAGGGAGATTGTGTCTGGACACTAACAGACAGTTTTCAGTGATTGGAATTTCAATAGACCTAAAGAAGATGAGATTCCTACCATTTGTTAGCTTGCCATTCCTTTTGAAAAGAGGCTTTGAATATGGTTGGTGAAGTGATATATTATCACTCCAGGAAAAGAAACCTAATAGTTGACTGTGATTGCCACTATTTTCTAATGGTGGGGGGGGGGCAATCTTTTAAAGTGGAATTAATGCTTTTACTGAATCACAGTAATTAAACTAATCAGCCTAGACACCAGTTTTTCATTATAAGCAGGAAAATGAAACTTCAATCACTACAACTCTAAAGCGTTGAAGTGTGAAGCCTTCTGTAAATAATTCCCTTAACAAACAATCAAATAAGACATTTATGGTGTTAACTAGAAGCAGGAATTGATCTTGAAATTGGTCAAGTTTCTATTCACCACAAAAATTTAGTAAATACTTATCGTCAGCCTGAGGTTCTGGTGCATAGTCCAGCCCCTCCACCATGTTAAATTCAGAATATAGAATATAAAATATAGAAAGGTATGACATTGTGTGGACCAGTATAAACCTACTCCATGATCAGACTAACACTTCTTCCTATGCAGCCCATAATCTTTCATTTCTCTTACATCTAAATGCCTTTCTAAGATTCTCTTAAAAGTCCCTAATGTACTGCCACCCCAGCAGTGCGCTCCATGTACGCACCACTCTGTGAAATACCTAGCTCCCACATAACCATCTGGGCACCATGGTGGAGTAGTAGTTAGCACAATTTTTTACAGCACCAATGATTGGAGTACAATTCCTGCTACTGTCTACAAAGGGTTTGTATGTTGTCCCCATGAACCCATGACCTCTGGTTTCCCCCCATATTCCAAAGACATATGGATTAGGGTTACTAAGTTTGTCAGCATGCTATGTTGGTGCTAGAATGATAGTGATATTTGTGGTCTGCTTTCAGCAGCACATATATGGACTGTGTTGCCCATTGACACAAACAATAGTGTATGTTTAGGTGTACACAGGACAAATAAATCTAATCTTTATCTTTATCGTTGAACTTGCCTCCTGTCATCTTAACTGGATGTGTTCTCGTATTGGTCGTTGCCACGTTGGGAAAAAGTGGCTGGCTGTCCACTTTATCTGTGCCTCTTCTAGTCTTTTATCACCCTAAAGAGGAATGCCCAGCTTGCTCAACCATTCCTGGTAAATATCCTGTGCATCCTCTCAAAAGCTTCCACATCCTTCCAATGATTAGGCAATCTGAACTGAAAACAATATTCCAAGTGAGGTCTAACCAGAGTTTTATAGAGCTGCAATATTATTCCAAGGCTCTTGAACTCCGTTTCCCAGCTATTGAAGGCCAGCACACAAAATGCTTTCATAACCATCCTGTAAACTTGCATGGCAACTTTGAGGGATCCTGTTGTGACTTTTTTACACCACTATCCTGTCTCAGTGGGACAAACCTACCTGGAACCCCATGCAAGTGTTATGTACTTCCCTGAGAACATCCATTCCCAATTTATGCTCCCATGTGCTGCCTAATACCATAGTAAATAGCCTTCCCCCAATTAAGCATTTTCCCATATTGTTTGCTCTTATCCTTGTCTATAGCTACGCTAAAGGTCAGAGACATATCTCGTTTAAATTTTTGCTCTAAGTTTAATGCTGCTGTGCCAGTACTGGTGAGATGCATTGTACTATGTGCAAGATGATTTATAAGCTAATCTTTTATCATACAGCTATAGTTTTTTCCTGGTCTTGCTTCACAGTTTACCTGTAGAACTGTTGCTGGGGTATTGGTTAACTCATGGAGATGCACTCTGCTGCATTCCCATTAACTCTTCTTTCTTTAGAAGCTAAGGACAATGGCATAAAACATAGCCATGTGTTTGCGTCAAATAAATACGTGTGTAGTGGAACATACTATAAGATGTCATCTTACATCTTCATTGTGTTAGTGGTAACATGACACTCTTGTTAATGTGTCTGATATTTCTAGATTTCCACTTCCCCTTAGAAGGAGACCATTTTAGTCCACTGAGTATTTGCCAACCCACAGACTAAACCAAACCCCTCTAATCCTTCTAGTAACTGATTCTCCCCACGTTCCCATTAATTCATCCCACCCTCCCCCTTCCCCACTTTTTATATAACCAGCCTGCCTGTAAGCTAGTCTTATTATTTCAGGAGTAATAATGCATCAATGTTACTCCAAAGAGGTTTTAGTCAATTATTACCTATTAACCTAGCAATCTGCACATCATCAGGCTATGGGAAAGAATTGCACCACCTAGAGGAACCCCATATGGTAATAGTGTAATGTGCAAGCTCTGAAACCAGCACCAATGATCAGGATTAAACCTAAGTCATTAGGAGCCGTGAGGCAGCAGCTATGCCACTGTGCAGTCATCTCATTCACTTCATATAGGCAGAAAGTCAGGTCACTTCCATAATGGACTTTCAGACTTTGAGACTTTTTTGTCATCAATAATGTTAAAACATTGGTCGATAGAAAACTTCAGGTTTGCTATTGCAATTTTACTTGTTTTTTTTTGTCATTAGTAATGTTGAAACATTGGTTGATGGAGAACTTTAAGTTTGTTGTTGAAGGAACATATCCAATTGTGCAGCAGATTATGTGTGCAGGCTCTTCGGAGAACAGCAAACAATGGTAAGTAAAACAAATCTTCTGGCAGCTCGGAGCATTCTCAACTGCCACTGTGAAAAGCCTCCCAACTCTTGGTCCCAAATAAATTGCTGTGTTGGCCGAGGCCTGTTTTCACCATACAGACCTCAAATGTAAAGTCATCGAGGATCAGGAACGATCTCCTTGGCAGGTGAAAGCCATAGTCTGTTTATCTAGTTGCTATTCTACCTTGCCATGCTTGAGTGGTTTTGTATTTCTTTCTTTCCTTCCTTATTTTTCCCTTGGATCATGCTCAGCCCACCATGGTAGCAATGTTCTGTGGTAGTTATACTAGCAGAATCATCATAATCCCAAGTCAATCCTGTCCTAAGCAAAATTTGTTTCTATGTTATTTTCAGATAATTAATTAATTTCATATACTTTCTCAGCTTAATTATTAATGCCACAGACCTCATTTATTTTCATACAGGAACTAATGCACACATGATATCAAAGGGGGTATTTTATTGTCTTTGTTCACTTCAGCACTGTTTTGAAGCAATTCTCTCTTTCCTTCACACAATTTATACTTTCCTTCATCTCGTCATTATATAGAGACAAACTGCCCTTAGGTTCCAATTAGAATGGACTACTGGGGAAGGGGAGAATTCAAAATATATAGTTGCCTCTTCTGTATCCTCTTAATAGTGTCTGAACAACATTGTTAGCTTGTGAGCTAGTACTTGACTGTTTTACTCATGCAGCTGTATCTTTACAAGCTAACGTGTACACAGCAAATTAGTTGGTGGAATACAGAACCTGTTAATATTCTTGTTCGCAGTCACCATCGGCACTGCTTAGTATTTTAGGGTATGTGTACAGGAGAAGAGTACAGTCTCTACCTTCTTGAAAGTTAAGAGATTCAGAATGAATATCATACACAGTCTAATAGACCACATGTGATGTCTGAATGGGTCTCTGGGAATTATGTTATTATTCAGCACAACCTACTCTGTTTAGAATCATTCAGATCACTTACCACCAGTCTTAGAACATCCAACATGATGAATTGCGTATTTTAGGAAATATGTGGCGTAAAGCAGAATAACTCTTGTTAGATGCAATTAAGTTTGAAAGTGAAATATTTCGTAATGTTACTTCCTGTAATTAATAAAGGAGAAGCAAGGGCAAATCCAGTTTCTTGAAAAAGCTGTGGAAACTGAAACTGCAGCAACTTCTCCCAATAAAAACAAGGTAACTCTCAATTAAAATGCAGTGAATTGAGGATAACTGCATATTAATTATATGTATATTCTTGGATTTTAACCTGAAAGTGACATCTGTGCATCTGAGGCAAGAACAGCGGTGCTGATGATGTTATGATACTAGAAAAACACAGAAGAGGCATTTTCTCAAATTCAACTGCAGGCTCCTTCAAATGGAGTTCCCAATGATATTCTGAAAGCCTTCTGAACATGAAACATGATTCTTTGCTGAAGGTTACAAGAGAAGATTTAAGATTTCCATACAGAAGAGTCAAGGAGAACAAAATAATTGTTACTTCGGATTCAATGTAGCACAAAAAAAGCACAATAATAAAAAAAGAACACAATAAATATAAATAAATAAGATATGTTGTACACTTAGACAGATTGTATGTACATAAAGTGATGCTAGGTTCAGGATTGTGTACATAAGGTGACTTTGAAAGGAAAGTATAAGGTGGTGGGGTGGATTAGTGAGTGGAAGTGTTGATCAGCCTTACTGCTTGGGGAAAATAACTACTTTTGAATCTGGTGATCGTGGTGTGGATGCTACATAGCTTCCTACCTGATGGGAGTGGGACAAACAGCCCATGAGCACGGTGAGTGGGACCCTTCATGATATTGTTGACCTTTTACTGTCACCTTTTTGTACATATGTCCTTGGTGGCAGGTAGGCTGGTGCTAGTGATGCATTGAGCAGTTTTTAACTAGCTCGTCCTGTGATAGAGCCAATGCCTAGTACAGCTCTATTCAGTTTCCCTTGACACAAAGATGTATTGGTGAGTTTTATTAATAGCACTGAGACAGCACATGATAGAGAGTGGAGGAAAGGAAGAGGGGACTGTGCCTGAACCAAATTATGGTGTATTGGTGGGGTAGGAGAGGTGGAGGGAACCATGCTGAACTTTTTGATTGTAGAAAGCTTTACTTCTAATTTCAAAGGGAATCATATAATGGCATATGAAGCCATTAGAGAGCAGACAAATAAGTCAGCTCATGGTAACTGGAGGGTTTGAAATGATTTACATGAATCATTTTAGTTCAGACTGGAATGAACTCAGATCCCACTTGGGAATATATAGGAATCTAACTGACTGTGATTTCCTGTGTCCCCTGGAAGTTAGACCCACTTGTTCATGTCATATAGACATACACATATAAAAATTGTTTTCAAGAAATTTATTCAGGCTTCAATCATTTCTGGGTATCTCGGAAATTGGCCCAGGCAATCACGTACTTAATTTACCTCAGCAAGTTAGAAGTTCAGTCACAAATCTCTTGATATTGGAAGTAAAATATCAAATAAACAAGTATCATTTTTGCTAAATCCATTGGGTTTAAAGGCAAGCTGATTGCTAAGGAGTTTGACAGCTCCAATCTTACCAGCAGAAATAAGTTTTGCTGACATTGTCAAAGTAATGCAGGAACATATAGAACCAAAGCCATTGTTTATTGCAGAATGCTTTAGTTTTCATTAGCAGAATCAAAAGGAAGGAGAGTCCATTTCAGCATGTGGCTGAACTGAAGAGATTGACTGAGCACTGTCAGTGCTGGGCTTAATGATGCTCTATGAGATACTTTAGTTTGTGGAATCTTACGAGGAAGCATTCAAAATCAGCTCCTAACTGAAGCACAACTTACATTTAAATGAGCAGTTGAAACGACTTTGTCAAAGGAAACAGCAGACGGAGATGCAATTGAGTTGCAGTCAGGAATGAAGATGTGTGTGAATAAAATTGCAATGTCAAACAGAAACTGGCCTATCCAAACAAATAGTGTTTCTGTTGTGGCAGGGGTTCACATACACCAGATCAATGCAGATTTAAGGGTGAAACATGCAGAAAATGCAACAAAGTAGCACACATACAAAGAACATTTTTGGCAGACAAAAATAAATGGACTGCACAGAGAGGAGAAAAAGCTGAGTCGAGCTGCAGTTTCAAAAACAGCACTGATCTGCTTGCTACTGATGAAAAATCTGATAATAATGAGAGTGACACAGGACTGGTGCACTTGAGATTGTGTTCAAAAACTAGCAATAGACAAGCAGTATGGCTTAGACCAGAAGTGAATGGAAAATGAATTAAAGAGAATTAGACAATGAGTTTGAACGTCATTTGAATAATACTAAACTGAGGCCTGCAGATATCTAACTAAGAACTTATACTGGAGAGAAGATAACTCCTGTGGGAACGTCACTCGTGACAGTGAAATACAACAACCAAAAGACCACATTGAGCTTGCGTGTGGTAAAAGTAGGAGGACCAGTATTGTGGGGACATAATTGGCTGAGCCAACTACAAATTGATTGGAGAGCCATTCACAATTTGCATGCCGCATCCCTTGCCATCTGAAAGTGAATTAAGAAAGGTACTGAATGATGTCACAGCAGTGTTCAAGAATGGCATTGGAAATTTCAAACATATTGGAAGTAAATAGTGTTATATCATCCCAGCAGAGAGTGAGAGTTGGAGGAGCTACATGTCAGTCATCTAGGTGTGGTTAAAATAGTGTCCTTATACCATCCATGATAAAGTAGCCAGTGAGGTAGATCACATGGACGCTGAAGGAATTCTTTCCAAGGTTGAGTGGAGCCCATGGCCAATGCCAGTGACTTCTGTAGCCCAGAAGAATGGGTCTGCCAGGACCTGTGGTGAATTTAAGGTTACCATCTACCCAGTATTGAAACTAGATCAATTACCTCTGCCTAGGATACAGGATACCTTTGCAAACCTTTCTGGAGGAACGCACTTCAGCAAAGTGGATTTACTTGAGGCCAACTTACATATGGAGATGAAAGAAGTGCCCAGAGTGTTGCTTGACGTAAACACTCACAGAGGGCTCACTGTGATAGGCTTATTTTTGGAGTAGTATCTGCACCTACACTCTGACAGAAAGGTATGGACCACATGCTGCAAGACTACGCAGGCACTCTGTTACCTGGATAACATCATTGTTACTGGAAAGGATGACAAAGAACATTTCCAAAACCTCAAGACAGTGTTAAAAAGATTAGAAGGACATAGGCTCAGAGCACAATGTGACAATTATGAATTATTTAAACCAAAGGTTTGTCCAGAGTCTAAAGAACACACTGCAAGCAATGTCAGCAGAAAACACTACACTGACACTATATCAGAAGCTTCCTAATTTCCTCTTTGTATATCACAATACAGCATACACCACAACCAACAACCCACCAGCTATGTTGTTCTTAGGTCATACCTTGCGTTCATGTTTGGATCTGGTCAAGCTCAATCTTAGACAGAGTATGCAGGACAAACAGCCGATGTAGATTGAAGGCTCCTCAAATGAGTAGGTTTGATGTTTCACTCCTTTACAAGCAATCCTAGCAAGGGACTACAGAGGTGATCAAAAGTAGGTACTCAGCAAGATTCCACAAAAGTAAAAAAATCCTCCACAGATATTGAATCTTTAGACCTGAATGGGAAAACTAAAAATTTATGATGCTGTGGGTGTTTGTATAGTAGTTGTATTATATAGTATACTGTGTATATAGTGAGATGCATTCTGTATTGAATTGGAGTTTATAGCTAAACAGGGAGGAGTGTTGCACTTTTACTGTTTAAGTCATATTTGAGTGATCTTATGTGTGTATGTGTATATGTTAATTAAGCATTCTTTGTTTAAATAATTCATTATGAATTATATGTATAAATACGTGAATTGAATACCTCATGATGCTACCACGTAATAAGTGCATGCACCTCACTTAAAGTAAACACAAAGTTAGACTCACGTCATGGACCCATTGAATTAGTTTAATGTTTTGAAGTTACAAAACATAGTAAACTGAGTAACAAATTATGTATTTAAATGAATACAAAATGAATTAGAATATTATCGGTACTACTACAGTACTATAAAACTGTATTAGTTTTTAAATAGTCATTGATAGAGGATACCACATTCACAAGAAAATCTGCATGCTGGGTATCTAAAGAAACACACACAAAATCTGGAGGAACTCAGGTCAGACAGCATCTATGGAAAGGAATAAACAGTTAATGTTTCAGGCCAAGACTCTTCATCATGACTAGATAAAAGGATGAGATATGTTTTACTCTGACCTCTAATCTTTCTTTCCAGTCCTAATGAAGGGTCTCAGTCTAAACCATCGACTGATTATTCCTCTCCTTAGATGCTGCCTAACCTGCTGAGTTCCTCCTGCAATTTGTGAGGATACTCCATTCTTTTGTTTGATTGTTAATTAATAAAATCACTGTAGGCCCCAAGTGCAGATAATTGACTACCTTCATACTATGCTATTAATGACTGCATTCTCCAAATCATCATTTTCATTGTAGCATTCAAGATGATTGTTGATACCATCAAATTATTTGTAATTCCTAACTCATTGAAGTAGTGAGATAGTTTCATTTTCACTCCTGGACGTTTGAAGTATCTCCAAACCTGAATGCTTGAGACTGCCGTGAGCAAACCAGTTTTGAATTGTCTTACTCCTTATTTCTCAGCAAATGCCAGCGACAAAAAGCCATTGCTTTTTGAATACAATTGCATGAAGCTCTTTAAAAACTGTTTGCTCTAAGTACGGTATAGTGTCTCTAACAACCACAAAAGTGCACGTATCTGATGCTAGTTAGAAGCTTTTCATCAACTGTCTCCTTCCCTAGTTGAGCAGCATATAGTTCCAAATAATCAAAAAGAATCCTGACTCTTTTCTCAATTAGATTTTGTTCTTTCAGAGTTGTCCCAAATCAGTGGCTTCCCTGATTAACTAATGCCCAATTAACTGGAATCTATTATATATCTAACCCAAAGATATTGTTCTGTTTTTATTATTGCTATGGGAATCATGAACCATGTATTAACAAACAAGAGAAAATCTGCAGATGCCGGAAATCTGAACAACACACACAAAACGCTGAAGGAACTCAGCAGGTCAGGCAGCATCTATGGAAAAAAGTACCGTCGATGTTTCAGGCCAAAACCCTTTGGCAGGACTGGAGGAAAAACACTGACGAGTAGATTTAAAAGGTAGGGGGAGGGAAGAGAGAACCACCAGGTGATGTGAAACCTGGAAACCTGGAACAATATATTAACATTCTGATTTCCTGGACAATGGAATCTTCTTTCCATTTTTGTGTCTAGAACATCTAAACAGAACATTCTAACGAATAAGGCTGTTCGTTAATGCTCATGGGCAGGAATCAAGTGTGGCAAAATGGAGGGGGACTAATTCCCAGAAGTGGAAGAGGCATCTTCTTGAAAATTATTTGTTTTAGTTTCTTGATGGAAAACAAGAAAAATAGATGATTGGAACTCCTGTCCCTCTGATTGCCTCTTTCCCGATTGCTAGGCCCTTCATGTCAGAGACCAGTGCTTCAGTGCATCTAACTAGAAGCTTGCTGCTAGCTGTCATTTTGCATATGTCTGCTGGTTTGTGATGAGTAGTTAGGACTCAGAAAAAAAAGAAATTAGGTACTTTTCCTCAGAAATAATTCCGTTCCTGTGACGCATGTGATGTAAAGCTGACTGGTGTATGAAGGCAGGTTGCAAGGTAACAGTGATTTCTTCAAAAAGAGCAATGAACCAGCATACCTGTTGTTGTAACACTGCTGTTAGATATATTCCTGTGAAAACAGCTTGATACAGCTCAACAAGATCTGAAGAATTCAAATGACGAATTCTGCCCACTGGTTGGACTCTGCTGAAGGCACTGGTGCAAGATTCAAGAAATGATGAGAGGACAAAGGAAATAGTGAGCATGAATGCAGGGAAGTAATTCAAAACAAAAAAAAATCTATTCCAAAAAAAGGGAGGGGAAAAAACTAAACAGACTAAATTTGTTGTGTTGTTGTAACTCTGGATCTAAAAACCAGCAGGCCTTGAAATTGGACTCATTCCTGTTCGATTTTTTTTATGTATAAAGTGCATATAAAAGTCATTTAGCACATGCTTTAATGCAGTCACCTCAGGACTGGTTGAAATCTTACCTGCCAGTAAATTGGGCGACAGGTATTTCACTTGGGGCAGTTATCACTTTTAAACTGGTGTGACTTTAACTCCATTTTTCACCTACTGACAAACAAAGAACAGACCCACATTAAGTCACAAGCCAATAGTGAATGAAAGGCTATTTACTGGAACATTGACATCCTGTTGTACCTATGATTCGTTAATGCAGCAGGTCAGTTATGTATGCAAGCCCCGGTAGCAATTCCACTTGCAGGAATTGGTCACTTGTGTCTTGGGAATAGATACAGGGTGTTTGGGAGACAACAAGTGGCTAGTAATGGGGAATGCAAGTTCTCCATACACCATGGGCTAACAACTTCTTCCCGCCACCCCCCGACCCACACCCTGACACATCCTAGCACCCATCTAAAGATTCCCCTTCTCTCCATGGCAGCCCGTGTCACTGTTGCTTTCTTAGAGTGCGCACTCTGAAAATCTGACAACATCCCATGATTACTAGTGGCAATGGCCCAAGCAGTTGTGATATGAACAGGTACCAAAATGGAAGAGAGCTGTCTTAATGAACTTTTAAAAGTAAATTTTAGAATATCATTGGGGTTCCCTGACTGCATGTTTCCTTTTTGGTATACAATTTATGGGTGAAATCCAATTCCTTGGCAAGAGAATTCAGTTGCTATTAAAAATGAGTCAAATATTACTTCCACTTAATGAGAAAGTAGAAACTTGAATGTGGCTGATGATTTAGTTTCAGAGCAGAAATTGGGAGAAGAGTAAATGAATTGAATATAAGAATAAAATAATATGAATTTTTTGATTTAATGTATGTTCTACGTATTACCATTTGCTTTTCACAAGTAACAAGTTTTGAATGATTTATCATGCAAAATAAATTGCTGGGGTATTATAGTTCAACTGTTTTTTTTTACTTTACACTTCAGCATGTAGAGCATCCGTTTTGTGCTCAGCGGTTAAACTGTTCCTCACTATGCCACCACAGTACTAGTCTCATTTTTACATGGAGTACTCAGAGTACAGTGAAATGCAGTACATTTTTCATGATTTACAGACAACCGTTCATTTTTTCACAAACCATCTATTCTTGATTCCTAAAATACAATATCTTTTTTTTCTACCAGCATTTTAGGTGTTTTTGTACACTCACATAAATAGCTGATTTTAATCAAATTTATCATTTATACTTAATTTAAAGGCCAAAGAATTGCAAGAAAAAAAATTCAGTGCAAATCTTAGCATAAGGGTTTTTGGAAAATGTCATGGTCATGTAGGCTATAGTAAAATTCAGGATGTATCAAAGGCGTAATGAATATGAAAGTCATCAAGGACAATGAGGCAATTACATAAGATATTTTTACATTGCTTTATGTGTAAGTATGATAACATCCCTTTAAAAAATGTTGCGATGGCAATAACCTTGCCCAATTAGTTGTGGCATTGAGGTAAATTCTTTTGAATAGATTGATGATGGGATAGTTTTCAGCACAGAGGAAAGACAATCAACTGTCACATGACAAATGCATGAAGATAAAGTTACCTCATTGTGTTATGTCGTCGTGGAAACTAAAGTTTCATCATTGCAGATCAATGGCAAGTTATTTACTATGTGTTTGACAAAATTGCTTTTCCCTAATAAACGTAACATAACAAACTAATTTTCTCAAATAAATCAGTCTTTGAAACTGTTAGCTGATTCTTCTTTAGGCAGCTATTGATTATTGCTTTGTGCTGAATTTCTTCTCTGAATAATGTAATGAAATATTAAAATCCTGATGAGAAATTGTATTTATTTTATTCCAGAGTAATTATCAACCGTACTCTGATATAAATGTGTTTTAAGGCAAAAAGACATTTTAATTATTTCCTACTACAAGATTAGCTCATTTGTATCTTCTGCACAAAGAGAGGAATGCTTTAACTATTGGAATTCATTGATTTGCATTTTCAGGTTACAGGTACAAGTTCCATTTCCAATGTTCTCTTCTGGCAATTCAACAAACCTGGTGTTTGATTATCCTATAGGAAACTGAGTATCACTGCACAATCTACAGAGTTTGTTGTCACAGGCAGCTGTGGAGGCTAGTCATTGGGTATACAGTATTTAAGGGGAGGTAGATAGATTCTTGATTAATCAGGGCATGAAGGGATATGGGGAGTAGACAGGAGATTGGGGTTGAGGTCCATGATGAAATAGTGGAGCAAACTAAACGGGCCAAATTCTGCTCCTATATCTTACGGTATTATAATTCTTTACTTATTTCCTTTGAGTGAATTTCTAAGCTATGCTCTTGATTTTTGATACATCTTTTCAAGCGGTAATTATAATAACTGGTTGGGCTTTGCCTAGTTTTCAAATATCTTCTTTTATTTATTTTCTGAAAAGCATTTTAGAGAAATTTGATGGTGTTTGCTTTAGCAATGTTTATACTGGCAGATTATAGATTTTAATTTCCATTCTTATAAAAACATGCATCTAAGGAGAGCTGCATAGCTATTCCACAAATATACATTGTACATGGAGAACAAAATCTCCTGATACTGGCATTGCATTGCTTTATGGGATAGATGTAAATATTTTCAATAGATAGTCATTATCCATATGACTTGTTGCCAAAGGCAATGACTAAAGTTTATTTTTAAATGTATCAGCTGAACAAATGCAACTGTGTTTGAATATTCTTCAATCACTGGGCATAAAGTCCAAGCCAAGAAGGGATTAAAGCAATGTTATTGCAGCTGCTGATATGATTATTCTTTATGGAGACTTGGAAAATGATTGAATTTGGAATTTGGAAAATTACTGAACTTGAACCATGTTGTCCATGCTCGAATTTTGAACTCATAACGCTTCTTTACAATTAGATCCAATATAGTTTTTAATCTAATTCTCAGTGATAATGAGCAGCTTAAAACATTCAAGTGTATCACAATGGCAATTTGAAAATAATTCAGACATTATGTACCAACTCAGCTTAGCCTATTATGTTGAGAAGGTGGTTTCTTGGATCAACCAAGGGCCTTCACATTCACATTAATTAGTACAACTGCAAATTTGTCGAAGCAAACACTGGAAGACTGCTCAGAAATGAAAAGTGAGTTTCCTGCTTTATAAAGAAAACTGATTAACTTGATATTACTGTATTGTTGCTTTAAGATTGGGTGGACTTCTTTGCTTGTTCTCATTCAGAGTGGCCATTGAATGCAAAGCTGGGGGAAGTAATCATGCATTTAGCGTCATGGAGCATGACAGGAGAGAAAAAGGATCATTGGTCCATCTAGTCCATGCCGAACCATTAATCTGTCTAGTTCCATCGACATGCCCCTGGACCATAGCCCTCCATACCCTTCTCATCCATGTACCTATCAAATTCCTCATAAATTTTGAAATCAAACTTCTATCACCTACTTGTTCTGGCAGCTCATTCCACAGTCTCATCACCCTCTGAGTGAAGAAATTCCCCCTTATGTTCCTCTTAAACATTTCACCTTTCACCCTTAACACATGACCTCCAGTTAAAGCATCACCCATCCTCAGCGGAATAAGCCTGCTTGCATTTACTCTATCTATACCCCTCATAATTTTGTATAACCCCATCAAATCTCCCCTCAATACTCCATATTCTTGGGAATAAAGTCCTCGCATATTCAACCTTTCCTTCTAACTCAGTTCCCCAGTTTCCTGCAATATCCTCATAAATTGACTCTGTACTCTTTCAATCTTATTAATATCTTTCCTATAGGTAGGTGACCAAAACTGCACACAATACTCCAAATTAGGCCTCATCAATGTCTTATATAATTTCAACAAATCATCCCATCTGCTGCACTGAATGCATTGATTTATGAAGGCCAACATGCCAAAAGCTTTCTTTATGACCCTATCTACCTGTGATGCCCCTTTCAACCAACAATGGATCTGTATTCCCACGTCCCTCTGTTCTACCACACTGCTGAGAGCCCTGCCACTCACTGTGTAAGACCTACCCTGGTTGACCTTGCTAAGGTGCAACACCTCATACTTGTCTGCATTAAATCCCATCTCCCAATTTCATTTATTTATGTATTTAGTGAATCAGCATGGAACTGGCCCTTCCAACCCCTCGAGCCATACCGCCCAGCAACCCCTGGCAACCATTGATTTAACCCTAAACTAATCTCAGAACAATTTACAATGACCAGTTAACCTAGCCGGTACGTCTTTGGACTGTGGGAGGGAACCAGAGGACCCAGAGGGAAAAGCACACATTTCACGGGGAGGACACACGGAGACTCCTTACAGAGGATGTCAAGTTTGAACTCTGAATTCCAACACCCTGAACGATAATAGCGTTGGGCTAAATAGTATGCAAGCATGGTGCCCAGTTCAGCCCACTTTTCCAGATGGGCCAGATCCCACTGCAAGTTTTGATTGCCTTGCATCCCAGTCTCGGTACCATGCACAAATCTGCTGATCTGGCTTACAACATTATCATCCAGATCACTGATATAGATGACAAACAACAACTTGGACAGCACTTAAATTATGAGATGTATCCATTGAACTGTGCTGCATAAGATTGCCAAGATGCCTGGAAAATTAAATTAAACTTATCTGCCTATCCTACAATATTCCTTGCGTTGAAATATACACAGCTCAGAATATTAGTCTCACAATGCTCACCCTTTTGATTCCTGACTATGTGCGTAGGCTCAGTATTATCTTGCTTCACAACCACTCCACCTTCTGTTCTGGCGCTCCACTTTCCATCCCCTTGCAACTCTAGTTTAAACCCCACTCCGTGCAGGACCAGCATACTTTCTCGCTTGAATATTCGTCTCCCTCCAGTTCTGGTGCAAGCCACCCCTTCTGTACAGGTCCACCTTCCTTGGAAGTGAGCCCAATGATCCAGAAATCTAAAGCCCTCCCTCCTGTGCCATCTCCTTAGCCACATGTTAACCTGTATGATCTATCCATCTCTGACATCACTAGCACATGGTGTGGGTAGCAATACTGCAATCACATCTCTGGAGGTTCTGTCCTTTAACTTAGCACCTAACTCCCTGAACTCACTTTGCAGAATCTCATCCCCTCTCGTCCCCAATTAATTGGTATCAACATGGACCATGACCTCTGGCTGCTCAGCCTCCCACTTAAGAATATTGTGGACTCAATCTGAGATGTCCCTGACCTTGGCACCCAAGAGAGCAACACACCATCCGGGAATCTTGTTCGTGTTCACAGAATCTCTGTTCCCCTCACCAATGAATCCCTTATCACTACAGCTCAACTCTTCTCCCTCCTTCCCTCTTAGCCACATAGCCAA
Organism: Mobula hypostoma; assembly: GCF_963921235.1. Lineage (NCBI taxonomy): Eukaryota > Metazoa > Chordata > Chondrichthyes > Myliobatiformes > Myliobatidae > Mobula > Mobula hypostoma. The sequence continues at coordinate 56,389,190 of NC_086102.1, read as the reverse complement.
ATTCAGTGCCAGAGACCTGACTGCTGTGCATTTCCTCTGCTTGGTCATGGCCCTCCAATGGTATCCAAAATGGTATACCTATGGTTGAGGGGAATGGCCACAGGGGTACTCTGTTCTGAATGCTTATTCCCTTTCTCCCTCATGATGTCACCCAGTTACCTGTGCCTTGCACATAGGATGTAATTACCTCCCTATATATCATGCCTATCAATCTTTCAGCCTCCCAAATGATCCAGCATTCAACCAGTACCAGCAAAAACTTCATAACACTGTTCTTTAGAAGCTGCAGCTGGATGCACTTCTTGACACTGGAGGTCTCCCTGCCTTCCCACATCCTGTAAGAGGAGCATTCCACTATCCTGCCTGGCATCTCCACTGCTCTAAATGTGCAATAAGAAAGAAAGAGTAAATAACAAAAAAAATCTACCCACAGCTGACACCTCATCTCACTGAAGCCTCAATATGCCAGAGCCTCAACTGCCCACTCTAACCCTGGCCCTTTCACACAATGGCTGCTCCACTTAAACCTAACTTCTTTTGTTGGACCTTGCCAAGTTTCTAATTATGCACAATCCAATGTCTCCTCGGGGAACTGTGGTGTGTAAAATATGCTGTCTGTCCCTATTCACTTCTTTTAAACTGTCCCTCCCTGTACACAATCGAATTGTCCCCTCGGTAAGTGTGGCACACAAAAATGTGCCAACTGCCCCCGCTCACTTCTTTTAAACTCTCTCCCTCTACGCAATCCAATCTTGGAAACTGTGATGCACAAAAGAAATTATATAAAAAATCTTGTACATGCTTGTCAAATCACGATCAAAAATGTGGAAGTAGTTCTCCACATCATTGGCAGTATGTTTAGAATTTTAACAGGTCTATGTAACACTATAGTCCTTAAATTGCTGGCAGCTATTCAGTAGATTTGACTTGAAAGCCGTAGAGCCGGGCAATTTCATAACAGTTAAGGTATGGAATCTACTTGAACAATCATGCCTGTTATATTTGAAAAGACCAAGGTACTATGGATAATTTTTAACAATTTAGAGATTAAAAATATTTTGATTTATTTCAAAGGTTTCTTATACTTAAATGATGCAGTTTTTAAATAATTTGGGCAGATGTTTTAATATTATGTTGAAAGTTTTAGAATATCAAGCAGTCATTGAATTGTTTTGTTACGAACCAGTCAAACTTGGATATATTGAAGAACATATCTCGTGATAATAAAATGTGATCACATGGTCAGCTTATGAATAGCTACTATAAATTATTCACTTTAACTTTCCTCTTCCCCGATGAAAGAGCATTGTTTAAATTCTTGTTTTTCACATCACAGATAAAGCCTGATCAGCTGAGTATTCTTGTATTTTAATTTTTCAACTTTATTGTTGATATGGATTTGAAACTTCCTCAATTTCTCATGTCTAATGCTGCTTCACTCACTTTTATATAATGTGAAATGAAATTGAATCACTATGGTTAAGTTTCTGTGATGTAGTAACATACAAATCTGTGTTAAATGGGTTTGTCATTCTCCAAGTGGCAAATTTCCCAGTAAGATGCTTTATGGGTAACAACAAGCCTGGGCTTCAGGTGGCTTTGAACAGCTCCAATTTACATTGCACTTATTCTTAAGAGGACGTTTTTTCTAATCGTCATAAAATGTTGGTTATTTCAAACCAACAATATGTTGTTTTCATTCCTAGCTTCGCCATTCTCAGTGTAATATCATTTCATTATAAAAATGTTTTAGTGAATATAATATGGACCAATACAGTATATGCAGTAACTGTGCAGCCTCGCGGATACCTTGTTGTTTTATTGAAGTAGACAATCACAAAGCAAAACCTCTGACAGCTTAGAAGAGAATATATTTCCAGGCTGTTACTGATATCATAAAAGAATAGGAAAATTAATAATATACAGAGCAAAATTAGTCAACAAGATTATACTAGAAATCAGAAAAAGGAATAATCTCCTTGACACATGGTAAATAATTTTTTCTTCCATTAAGAAAGCATTAAATTAATTCAAATGATACTTGGGAGTTCAAAAATACAGGTGTAGTTCGAGTTTACTTTCAGTGAGGCATGCACGAATCACACGGTAACATGTTGATGTATTCAATTAATGTATTTTTACATATAACCCATAACGAATTATTTAAACGAACAAAAATGCTTAATCAAACAATATATATACAGGATTATTCAAATATTATTGAAACAGTAAATACGCAACAAAACTGACCAAATTTTGACAAAAAATGTAGTTAATAATAAATTAAGTATGCTATTTTTTTCAGCTGCTGTGTTATTCTTCAGTATATCTCACTTGGTCAAATGACCTTCAATTTAATTTGCTCTTTATGTATTAATTGAATCACATCACAATCTTTCATTTCTGCAATTAGGATGATTCTCATAAGTGTGCCTATTTCATGTATTCGACATATTTAAATTAAGACAGAACTACCAATGACTAAAACAAAAGTTTTTATGAGCAGCATCTTATTAAACATGATAGCTTGATTATGAAGCCTATGTTGTTGAGCCATGCTTCAGGAGCAACAGCTTCCATCGACACCTGATTTTAAGGGTGCAATTCTGCTTAGTTAGTCAAAAATCTGTGGCAAAAAGAATGCAGACACATGAGAAACAAGCATGCAAGTGTAAATATAAAACATGCAAGAACAAATATAAATGTTCAATTTAAGTTCTGAATAAATTTTAACACTATTTCTTTTTTTCACTCTCACAGGACCAGGTTCCATGCGAGACTCAGGCACTGGATTAGCAGGAGTGACCATATCACTGTGGCTGCTAGCAGCAACTCTAGTTTGTCTAATTTACAAATGTTAATAATATGAAACTGATCACAACAAAGAAAGAGGAGATTATTTGTATTTCAACTTGGTGCATGACACCGCACAAAAAAAGTATTGCTAGAGAAGCTTTTAGAATAGAAAAAGGTCAAGGGTGTATTAGATACAAAATGATCGACATTTGCTCATGAGTTTCAAATATTGTGTAAAAAAAAATACTCCTCTGCCATTTTTGCTAATGTTTACATTCACACAGATCTAACCCTTTGTTTTGGGTCTGAATGATGACATATAATTAGTGCAAAACATAACACTATATTTGTTGGTGCCCAGTGACACATTCACTATATTAAGATGATATTTTGCTGGAGTAATATTGAGGGTGATGTATGAAGCAAGTTTATCATTAAATGTACTTATATTAATGAATCACCCGCAATATTTAAGCTCAGGCACCGATGTGCAACGGTCTGGTTTAAAGTGTAAATTCTTGATGAAGTAAACCAATTTGCTCTAAAATAAAGAATACAATTTCGATGCCACCCTCTTCTTCAATAATGTGATTAAAGTAGTTTTTGTTGAAATTGCAAAAGCTTGTGGAATATTTTCAAAGTATTTGTTGAAGTAAAAATGTCATCAACAGTCTGCACCATCTAACATGCGTAAACAAAAACAGTCATATACTTACCAGATTAAATAAATATGCCTCTGTCACCCACTAGAGACTAAACTGTTTAAAAAAATGCTTTTAAATTCTCTAGGTTTTTTGGGGGGGGGGGAATAGCCATTTGACCATGGATTTTCAACCAGCGATAGCAACCAAGAAAATATTAAAGAGATTCATTTAGTTTATTGCAACTCCGACTGATTTATCCCATTGCAGTTCGAGAAGATAAAGCAATTTGCAAGTTATATGTCATAACTTGCAAGGTTAGGAAATGATCTGCCTGACTAATTTTAAAACTCATGATGTCATGATACCGATGACACCAATTAGGGTGTTTGTTTTTAAATGCACAGTGCTAAATGAATTGCAATTTCAATTTATTTATTAAGAATGTAAAAATATAAAAACCTTGCCCTTGTAAAAAAAAACTTGGACTATTTTTAAAACCACAATGTCTGTTTTTGCTTAAATATCTGAACATGATCGGAAGAAAATCAAAGTGTTCATGTCCTTCAAAAGAGTCCTGCAAGAAGACCGTAGGGTTTGATGATAGAATGTAAAGTAGTGAGATTAAATCAAATCTGTATGAGTATTATATGGGCTTTGGTCTGAACTTTGTGAACAGAGGAAATGAAGTATCATTGGTCATAAACCTCTGCTCGTTAAGCTTTAGGCGTAACACATTAATTTTAAGTATCATACGCAGGAACCAATAGCTCTGAACTAACACACAAGACTTTCTAATAATCACTGCAGCCCCAGAGCATGCATGTCACTCCAAACTTATTAACATGTGGCATGTTCTTGGAATGAGTCCACAGGGCATCAGTTCAACAGGTCATAATAATTGCTTATCTTTCAAGAGATATAAAGCAAAATTGCATTTCAGATGCTAAAGGTGTTTGTTTTTAATTTATGTTAGTGTATATTCGAGATGGGTGCCCTTGTGGAGAGATACTTATATTGCTAGCTTTCAACCATGCTAGTTTTCCTTGTGACAGTTAGTTGCTCTGTACATACATAAGAAATTACTTGGGAGCAGTGGTAGCGTTTTGTCCCATTTTATTAAGAACTAATACACTTTTCAGTTCATAATGGTCCTATAACATGTTGTGGTGCACTGTAACTTTTTTGAATTTCTCTATATAATCAATATTTAGCATTGCAGTTCTAGAGATGGATGTTGGTAAAAGGTGAAAGAATATAGACTTTTCATTTCTAGTGCAAAAGTAATTCTTTGCGGTGTTCAACAATAGGAAGAGATTTTACTGGAATACTAAAAGAGTTTGAAAGAGACTAGTTTAACCTTTTTAAATAAGATTAATATAATATACAAATGGTAATCTCAAAATTCTGTATGAACAAGTTTGGCATTACTCCGGTGATTTATTGACTGAATGTAAATCTGAATGAAGGAGCAATCCAAATGGGAGTTACAGTCTCCAACATGCAACAGTGAGTATATTCCTCAACTAGTTCAATTTGTGATCATGAAGTTGATTTATAATCACAACGAGAATGTGCAAAAAGAATTTAAAACCTTTTTTCTGTAAAGTTTGCCCAAAAAACTGGATGCAAATAGCTTATGACTTAACTGTAAAAAGACAAAAAAAAATTAAAATGGTGTGTAGCTCTAATTTGAATTCTATAGTTTGATTTAATTCCAACGTGGTTCATGTTTTTAATGCTGTGATAGGTTAAGTCTAATATTTTTCAAGTTTCTTGGTTTAACAGTTGGTACAGGATATGGTTTTGTACAGCTTTCATTGAAGATGGGATTGGCATAGATACTTCACAGAAGCAACTTTACCACAGCCTTCTTTTTTAAAACACTTAAAAAATTATTTTCCTTATTGTCACCTTGGATACCAGTTGATACAGCTATCCTCTTCCTTATATGAGGGCTCTACACTAAAACGTCTAGTTTCCCCTCATACCATTGCCTAATGAGTGTGTGACGCGAAATCTGCCAAATTCTTCTATCGTCCTTCATGATTGAAATGTCTCATTCCCTTCTGTTAGATGTATTTTCCAAGAAAAGGAATGGGATCCCTTGGCTATGTATGTATAATGACTCTATGGTTACTCAGTTGCACAACTGTTTGAAGCTACCACACATTTTCCAACATTACCACAACTTCATGTTAAGTGAGTATCTCCACTGTGCATACTGTTGCAGCACAACACCATGAAGCAACGTAGATTAAAGTAAAGCTATCTATTGCTGAAGGAAGCAGTACCAAAACTAAAAATGCTGATGTTTCCAAAGATGCTCATAATAAATTGTCTGCCTGTTTTATGGAAAGTCTGAATTTTTTTGGATGTTGTTTAGAAAGGTTGCTAATTCACTACACTCTTCATTCTCTGTAATAGTTTCTGAAAGCATAATATATTAGTGGATATCTTTTATTTATTGTTTAATCTTTAACAACAGATATGCAGCAACATCCTTTTGGTATCAGCTTAATGTCTAAAAATGGCAAGCACTCCAACATTAAAGCAGAATCTTAAACAAAACAAAATAGATTTAATTGTGTTAAAATAGATTTATAACAATTATTGGTGCTCTACTTAATTCCATTCACATATTCTTCAGTAGAAAATGTTCTTATTTAAACTATGTGAGGTAAAGTTCGTAACTTTTATGTTTCAATTTTAATCATCTTAAAATGAATATTTACAGCATTTTAGGGGTCACTATATCTGTTCAGATGTTGCAGACATGCAACATACAAAATCAAAAGCTGAGGGACTTGTTTATTTACCACTGCTTTGAATTGAGGGGAAAGGCCAATCATCACTCATTATTTCAACATGTGTTGCCTCCATATAAACTAGGGAAGTATTTTTTACCAGGCATGATGAATTCCAAAATAAATGAGTCTGCAAGATATTAATGGGAAGTAATCTTAGTCGATCATCTACTGAAGTATTCAGAAAATATTTAAATCCAAAGCATAACACGTTAGTAAAACAAAACAATAGTTTCCATTTTCTTTCTATTGCTGTGAGCAAAACGTTAATATAAAGTTAAAGAATTAACTAATTTGCTAACTTTTTTTTAATTCCTTGTTTTAGAAAGTTCATCAGAATGAATAACTTGTTTTTTTAATTAAGTTGTGGTAATGTTGTTTCTGGTGGTCAGCAATCCCATGAAGCTCTGCTTGAACTGTGGAGTCTCTGTATTTTGTGATTGAAAGATTGTATTGTAAATATTTCTGTGCAACAAGGAATAAGCAGGCCTGTAAAATGCAGAAAGCTGTTTGAAGCATGCCATGGCTGATTGAATCCTGCTAATGTCACATGTTGAGGAATTTCAGTAAGGCTGGCAGGGATGGGTCATTTCTCAAATGTAAGTATTATCTATTTCAATAAAACTACAATGATTATCTGACTCCTTTACACTTGACGATTACGTCCTAAACAACTAATGAAATTGAACTGTGGTCCAATCAAGTTCTGTATCATGTAGGACACAGTCACTTTGCCAAAGACAGCTGCGATAAGATTATCTATTCTTTAAAATTATAAGAAAGGATCTGACCTTTTAATATCAACAAATTAAACATGAGGCAGTAGTGCTTAACACTGAATTTTAGGACACAATTTACAGGAATAGGTTGTCCTGGTCAATGGGAAATTTTAGGGCAGGAGTAATATAACCAGCAGCACAAATTATGACTGATATTTTAAATTTGGGGTCACCTGCAATTTAAAAGATTGACAGCGAAAACCTCCTTTGATCTCAATGCAGTACTAGGAATGCCTTAGGAGGTGTTCAGTAACTTGGTGCAGATGATCATCATTGCTAACAAGACCCAGGTAGTGATGTCGTATTTAGCTGATTATGCCACTGGTTACATTAGTATCAGTGTCAATTGTGTTGCCCATTGCTTTAATGACCATCACATATTGAAGAAATAAAGAAACATTTGTACTAGGTATACAAATACTGCTTTATAAAGATAGTTATGAACTACCTGAGCATTTGCATATTGCTATATGTTATTAGGAAATGGTATCATAAATAGTTATTTCACATAGTAATATTGTAAAGGTTAGTTCCAATTTTCTTACCTCCAATTACCAAATACCTTGCATTGTTTCACATACATATCTCTTGCACATTGTTTCCACCTGGGCACTTTGTCTCTACTATTAATGCTTCAAATCTGGAGAGCCAAATCATAATACAACAGTGAATTGAGGGACAACAAAAGATGATGAATGTTTTATAGATGAGTACAAAGGACAGTCAGGTTCACAGATACGAATAATTGAATATAGAAAATTACCATTCATCTCTGTAGTAGTCATAGCTTCTGCTCCACCTACCCCACCCCACTCCTACTGCACCTTGCAGAGCTGCTATGTACATGTCTAAGTTCACGTAAAGCATATTTGCTTATATGAAGTTTAAATACAAATAGAATTATGTTTTATTTACTGGTAATTTTAAGCCACTAAATTAACTACAGCTAATAACAATTGAACTAGTTGTAGAAGTGGGTAACACAGCTCCTTCACTCAGTTCTGTCACTGTAAATTGATTGTGGCCATTTTGACCACTAGTCCCATTTTTAACTTTCCTGCCTAATCCCCATAATCCTTAAAACACCCTTAATGCAATATATATGATTCGACGTTCATAACTCTGAGGAAGAATATTCCAAAGATTTGCAGCTTTCTATAAGTAATTATTCATCTCAGACTTAAATGGGCATTCCTGCATCAGGAAATTTTGACTTCCAGGTATAAAATCTCCTAACAATATAAACATCCTGGCATTATCTGGGAAATACTTTCAACATCATTTGTCTTAATATGATCTCAGATTCAGTTAATTTCAAGGAAACCAATCATTTGCTGAGGCAAACTCGTCAACCCAGTGAAATTTCTCTGTACTGCTTCTTAGACAATTACAGCCTTACTTAAATTAGGAGGTCAAAACTACACACCACCATAATGTGACTCCAATTTGACAACTGATTCTAATATGATAATCTCCAATATGAAAGAGTGGTTCAAGCAGTTTCTTGTAAAATATTCTCATTTTATTTACTTTCATCTTTTTTTATTCTCTTGCCAATGTTCAGTATTAATTTGATTTGTAAGAATCTTTCAAAATTTTCCCTGATTTAGAAAAGTGCAGATGTTTAAAATGTGCTTTATTTGTTGAAATAGTATATCTAGAAGTCAGAGTACTTTTCATCAGATGCAAGGTGAAGATAATTCTTTTCTCCATTGCTGTCAGCCAATTGCAATGCAAGGACAATTAAATATAATTAGAGTATAAGAATGATGAATTATGTGCAGAAACCTAAAGGATCTCTAGACTTCAAACATATAGCATTCTGCACAAATGCGCTGCCTTTATATTCTTGCCATTTTACTTTTTTTCTGAATAACTAGATACTGCAGTAGATGAATAATCATGCTATTCGGTGATAAGTGAACAGCTCCTTTGGAATAGTATTACAAGTTCAGAGTATCTCTCTTGTGGAGATATTATGGGATTTACCCAATTACTCATGTGATTTAGAACTAACAAATTAAATCAAAATTTCATAGATGAAACCTGTTATAAAGCTATTTTTCTCCCTTTATATTGATGCCAACCAATACACTTTAGGGATAACTTACCAATAATGAAACACATATGAATGTATTGCATTAATTCTAATTGACATGAATCACAAAGTTAAAAATGTGATTTATTATAGAGGGTGCAGTGCTATAGTTCAGCAAGAAAGCAACTTCACAAATGCAAATACTTTTTTGTCTGCATTGACTTTATCTACCATGGACATAAAATGGGAACAAGAAGTTCTGAATAGAAGTTTTACTCACTGGCATCATTAGTTATTAAATCATGTTAGTTATTTTACAATTCTGACAGTAAAACTGCACCTGGTTATTATATGTGCATGACTGAGAAAGACTATTGCATCGTTATTGGTATATCTTGATGGAAATGTCTGTATTTAGTGCATAAAGCAGACTTGAGGAAGTGGTGCATATCCTCCCATGCACTGTTGCCTCAATGAGCATTTGTTACAAGGTATAAGTTATAACTTTGGGTGTACAACATGTTTGAGAGGAACAGTGTGCTGATGCACTGATAGGCTGCAAGCCTGAAAGAGACCTCAAAATTTGTCTTTTAAATTGAGCCATAAGAATGAGTTTTTGAATTGCAGAACTTTAAACAAGAGCCCTTTAATGCTTCTTTCAAAAGGCTAGGTGTAACAAATAAACACCACCAATATCTGCATTCTGTTGGAACATAGTGCATAGTATCTGCATTTAGATTAGTAATTAAGATGATGTGGCACAGTGTTTAAATTTTGTAAACTGAATCTATGTCACTCATTTTTGAGGAGAAAATATTTGCATAAATGTCTCAAGTTATACAAAACTCAAGATGAAACCATTCAGGAGGGTAATGAACATGGTTCACATTCGCCACTGGTGATGATAATATACCCCGTGGAAAAAGGCCTTACATTCGCTGTTTTGTGCCTTACATTTTTACCATTTTTGCATTTTTAAAAACCATAGATATAAAAAAAAGCTAGTGTATCACTTACAACCCAAATTCACTTCAAACAGCATTTATCTCTGAAGTTGTAATTCACATTAAACTGGAATAAGTGGATTAAATATATTTAAACTGTGAATGAACCCAAACAATTTACTCTATGTAATCTAAATCTCTGTTTAAATAATGCAGATCTGGCTAAGAGCTCACTTTAAATAATATGGATTGACTTGATCCGAATGACAATCTATCCACGTTGTTTCCTTCACTACAATATCTCCCCAATTATTCCCACTGAATTATCCAAAGGTATTCAGAAAGCTGCAGAACCAAAGCCTCAGTACTGCCTCAGTCCTATTCTGAATGCCAAGGAATATATCTGAAGAGCCCCAATGCCAGTTAACAGTGGACTAACACAACAGAACACATACATATACGATCCCTCTGCATCCCGAATGAAACACATACAACAATCATGCCTTCTAATTTGGTTTTGCCAGTTTTGTATAGCACAAACAACCTTTTTGTATCCTTATATTTTAAAAAAAATCAAGAAGTCAGTCGAATAGACATCTACGACATTGTCAGGACAGTTTAGGCCCATAAACATCTTCTAAAATGGTTCCCAGTGAACCATACACCATTTAAATATTTCCAACAATTTTCTGTGTGTACCAACTTTAAAGGTACATCTGGGCTGTCAAACTACAGGCGTGTGGAGGACTAAGGCTTCAGGCAGAGGAAGACAGCTCCCAGAGAGAAAGAGACTTGACATTGGCATCAGTCAGATAAATGCCAGAAGGGATGTCCTGCATGCCCAGAGGGGCCAAAATACCCATTATGGACACCAACAGAACAAACTGGAAGGAACTGGCTCCACCTGTCTTCTTCAAATGAGAAAATCCTAAATTATTCACAAATAATTTCACATAATTAAGCAGTATGTCAGGATGAGGTGCTCAGCACCAAAAACAATTGTAGTGAGCCATTCCGAAGATCGCAGAAGTGTTATAATCAGTAGATTTTCCTGCAAAGGGGCAGCAAGGGATTGTTTTGTTCTTTCTTCAATGATTATCAGTAAATAATGTTTAGAAATAAGGCTCAGAATATGAAGACAATCACTGTGTCTGGATTGGGGAACAATGTTTTTTGCAGCTTCAATGTGAGAGTTGGTTCTTCTATCAGGGAGTCACTTCTGGCCTGTGTGATCAATCTCTTTCTCCCAGGCCCTACTGGGAGGAGAGCCTGTTGTTGTTCTACCGGCCTTTCTGATAAGGTTCTTTGTCCTCTTACTCCCATTCAGCCCGTGGCTCATGTAGGTCAACTCCAGATCCACACGTTGCTCTTCCCCGGTTCCAACTGCCATCCTCAGATTGCTAGGTTGTGCTTCCAGTTTCCACAGAGTATCTCAGTTCTATATTCTGGGGTAATCACTCCTTGTTAGTTCAAGCACACTCCATGGACTTTGGGAAATGTCTGAACAACCTGAAATCATTTCTGAATTTGTCCATCAAATTTCCCAGATGCAGCAAGGTGTCCCTTTAAATGACAGAAGAAGAAACCAAGTAATATGTTCCTAGAAAAAAAAAGACTGTCTTTGTTGCATCTTAAAACTCCAAATTATGGTGATAATAGTGGAGATGTGTTTTGACCAAATAGTGGTGTAATTAATGCACATCTGACACCATGCAAGTGTCACACACCCAATTGTGAATAGTACACAGAAGTACCCAAACTAATCGAACAATGAATGCTATTTCACGATATCCAAATTTATCAAATGTCACTATCTCAATCTACTTTTAGGCTGGATTTTCACATTAAAAAAAGACAGATGCTATTCATTCCAGTTTCAAGGAATAAGCATCTAATGCAGCCAAAGCAATGCCCAGTGCCCCAAAAGTAATCCCTGAAATACAGTACACAGCATCAGGGAGAACAATTTAACAGAATGTATTTAATTTTATATTTATGGGCTTTTGTTTTATCCCAATTTGAAAAGTAATTGTTCATAGTTTTGTTTTATTTACCTGCCGATGAAATGAAAGAATAGTAAGTGGAGAAACTACTTTTTAGTAGAATTATGTTTAGATCACTTTTAACAAAAATGGTTTACTCCACTTTGTGAAAATGAAATAGAAGACATATCCAGTCTTGAAATTATTCCACTGGGAATCAATACATTTTGTTAATGGGCCATATTTTCCATTACTGAAAAATAGGGCTAAACTAATGCATAGCCACATTAGTCCACTGTGCTCTCTGAAAGCTGTTTCATTGGTTTTCAGGACATCCTCTTTCAGAGGCTCCTTACTATATGATGGCTACAAAAAAAGGTAAATATAAACCCAATAATTGTCTGTCCTTTTTCAACTCCTTCATAATTGTTCCCAACCACTTGCTATGTATTTAAAACAAATTGAAATTGGTAAGATTATGATTTGAAGCTGTAAATAATTTTGTTATAATGTAAAGAATCTGGAGTCAAAAGGGTAAAGTTGTTGAATGTTCTATAATAGTCCAGTTGAAGTATCATGCAGCCAAAGCTAATCTAATAACTAAAGAGTTTCAACCTAACACAAGCCTATCATTGCAATATATTGATATGTGTCAATGTGCCATTCTAATTGATCCTGTCTTTACCCTTTACCAACTTGGTCAACACATTCCTATAGCAGTAACATTTAAAACAAACACACCTCCATTTAACACACAGTTATGTGCGTAAATACACACTAGCTGAAGTAAACTCTGGGTACAGGTTCTAGTTCATGATGTGCTTAGTTTTTAATTCTGAACAATGAGAAAAACAAGCTCATAGATGTTTTACCCAATTCCTGCCAAACTTACTCCTTGCTCTATGTTGCTGTAACCCACTCTGTACTGCTACACCACTTGTAAAATTGTGTTGATGAATCCAATGTATATTTTGTGTGTGATTACAAACATATTCCAGTGAGTGGATTTTTCTACTTTTACTGCTCTCCACTAGCTTGTGTTGCTTTGGATTTGCTAACATGAATAAAAACCTGTTTTAAGTGAAAGTGACTATTTCATTTATTTCTAAAAGCCAAAAACACACTGTATCTATATCAAGTGCAAACCAATATATAATCCTTATTTTGGGTTTAATGAAAAATAATCTGTGCTTACAGCCAGTGACAGTACAACATTTTGCTCTTTTACAGACAATGGTTCTTTTGCCAATGCAATGTAATTATTCTAAACATAAAGTAAATTGCAATACATAATATAAATTGACCTAAAATGGACAGTGTTTCAGAAAAAAAAGCCACCATTGTTGGTACTCATTTAATATTTAGGATGAAGTATATGAATCTGAGTACATGCATTATAACTTAACAACTTTCTGTTAGTCCCAGAAAGGAAACTTTATGTATTTATGTATTGTCACTGTTTCAGGCCCAATATTGCCGTCTTCTTTACTAATATTTAACTACAATATCAGCACTGAGTTTGGCTACTACACAGTAAAAACAGAAATGAAAAATTATACTAAGTTATCAGCTTTCAAGGAGTATGCTAACTCTGGCTAACAATGCAAAGATGGATGCTTTAGTTGGTTAGTGAAATGCATCCATCATTAGTATAAGGAAAAGATTATTTTTCTGAATAAAGGACTAATACACATAATGAACAATACAATTATGGCCAATAACATACACCAGCTAAGTGATCATTATGAAAAGGTAGGACTAGTAAAAATTTAAAGATACTCCAGAGCAGGGGTTCCCAACCTTGGGTCCATGGACCGCTTGCTTAATAGTATTGGTCCATGGCATTAAAAAATGATTGGGAATCCCTGCTCAAGAAGATGGATGCACTCTTTAACTCAGGCTGAAAATAAAGCATGTATAATGCATTGATACACAAGAAAAGCTACAAATCAAATCCGATCTGGCTGAGGTACACTGAAATTAACAGCTAGTAAAAGCTAAATAAACAAAGATGGTTCATATAAATTGGGTACAATGTCCTTAGAAGTTAATTAAGGGCAGAGACTAGACTTAGCTCCATGAAGAGTAGGAGAAGAGCTTTTCATGTTTTATTTGAAAAGGAAGATCAGTAATAGAACATTTTCAATAAACACCAGGATCAAAATTCATTAGAATTCCAATTAAAAAACAGGAAGTGCAAGGGAGAAGAGTCAAATGCTCTGTAGTGTCAGAGTGATACCAGTGAACTAGTGGTTTGAACAGGTGACCTCTCAGTTCAGAAGTGAAGACAACTATGATTCAATCCAATATTCATGTTAAGAAAAATGTTGGAAATTCTGTGCCTTGGCAAAACTAGTTGATATTCAGAAATAATGTTTAATAACTAAAGATTAATTTGTTAAATCCATTATGATAATAGAAGAGGTTATTAGAACTTTTGGAAGATAGGAACATTTAGCTCTCTGACTCTCTTACATTATTCAGGAAGACTAGACTTATAGAGGACATAATGTCAGACATCCAACCTATTTCTTATTTCTGCGTAAAAGTTAACAACTGCAGATCTATAAAAAGCAAACCCATACTTACCAGATATTTCAGAGTTGTTTGTGGACTTCAAAGTCCGAACCATTCAGTCAAGTTTAATAGGCTTGACATAGCCTAAAAAAAATCAATGTTGTCTTTCTAAAAACAGCAAAAAATGTTTACATTTGTTAGGTCATCCCTAACTATACATAGGTCAAATGAATCATTAGCATTTCAGCTAATTGGTACATTTTCATCTTGCTTGAAAAGTAGGATCCCAGCTCTCTAATCTGCGGATATAGCTCTTGATTCAAGAAAACTGTGAAAGGTTATAAACACAAAAGAATGTGTAGATGCTGGACACCCACAAACACACCAGCACACACAGTTTAGGCTGAGATGCTTCATCAGGACTGAAAATGAAAGGGAAGAAGCCGGATTAAGAAAGTAAGCGGAGGGGATGTAATAGAAATTCGAAGGCAAAACATATAAAATGCTGGAGGAATTCAGCAGGTCAGGCAACATCAATGGAAAGGAATAAACATTTAACATTTTTGGCCAAGGCCCTTCAACAAGACTGAAAAAGAAGGGGGAAGAAACCAGAATAAGGAGGTGGTGGAAGGAGATAGGAGATAGGTGAAACCAGCAGTGTTGGGGTGGTGGGGGGTATGAATTGAGAAGCCGAAAGGTGATAGGTGATAGGTAAAGGGCTGAAGAAGAAGGAAACTGAGGAGATAAGAGTGGACCATGAGAGAAAGAGAAGGAGGAGAGGCATTAAGGGGAGGTGATAGGCAAGTACAGGAGAGGTGAGAGGGGAGCCAGAATGGAAAAGATGGAAAGGGGAGAGGGAAATTTACAGGAAGTTGGAAAAATCAATGTTCATGCCATTGCATTGGAGGTTAGCAGAGCAGAAAATGAGGTGTTGCTCCTTTATCCTTAGAGTGGCCTCATCATGGCCATGTACTGACATGGCAGAATGGGAGTAGGGATTGGAATTAAATGACTGACTACCAGGAACTCCTGCTTGTTGCACATGGAGTGAAGGTGCTCAACAAAGTAATCCCCCTATCTACAATGGGTCTTACCAATGTAGAAGAGGCCACATCTGGAGCACCAGATGCAGTCGATGAGCCCAACGGGTTTGCAGATGAAGTATTGCCTCACCTGGAATGACAGTTTGGGGACCTGAATGGATGTGAAGGAAGAGGTGAATGGGAAAGTGTAGCACTTCTTCCACTTGCAGGGATAAGTGTGAGGAGGAAGAGTAGTGGAAGGGATGGCTGGACAAGGGAATCATGAAGAGGATAATTCCTGTAGAAAGTGGAGAGTGAGGGCAAAGGTGTGATAGGTATTCATTGTCCTGCACCAGAGGTCTTTCTTTTTTGCCAAGCTCAGCTTTCTAAACTCAGCAGCTGTGAACTTTCAATGATCAACATGTGTTTTTGAATAAGATAAACTTCCAACAAATATTCTTTGTTTAGCTTCTTGCCATAAATGGGAGCCGGTCATCAGAGCTTAACGGAAATACAATCAGTTTGAAATTAAAAGAACAGCTTTTCAAGTAGGCACTGTCTATAGCACCTGGGCATATTGTTCAAGAGATGCAAATGATAGTGAAGTTGTTTAGTTCAAGGAAGCTTACAGACCATTTTGATATTATCATTTAGCATATTAAATAGCTGATCTGTTAATAGTTGAAAAGTCTGTGTACTCAAAGAGTCAGCTTAATTGTGGGTAGCTGGAAACTGTCTCCAGAAGCTTTTAGTTGTTTTGTGTTAAGAGGTATCTGAAAAAATATCACAAATATGAAGTTACCCAAGAGGCAATGAGACAGCTTCTGGTCCAGAAATGTCAAGAAGAATGACAGAAAGATTGGGTGAACTGGAATCCATTTCTCTGCCTTCAATTTCTGTGACGGACGATTGCCTGCAGCATGTGGGTATGTCTTTTAACTTATAGGAATATTACCTGTGTTTTAGAAATGGTTTGTAAATTGGAAATGTTTTATTAGATAGAAATCCACTATGAGACTTAAATGTTGGATTTATATCACTGAATATAAATGAACTTTGTTTGAACTACTTTGTCAGCTAGACGAATCTCTTAATTGGTAGGAAAGGGTGATCCACCACTCAAGTAGTGTGTATTTGCAACGAAGCTCACAATGGGAGGATAAACAGGGAAGTGAACTAGTCTTTGAAGATTGTGTTGTTATAGTATAACGTCTCTTTAGTGTGTGTACCATAGCTATCTATATTGGATAGGGCTTAGATCTATGTTGGTTGACATCCTGATTCCAGTAGTTGTGCAGGCAAATGCTTAATGATATTATTACAGCAGAAATATGGGATAATATGCCAACAACACCTCAAATTGAACATGATGAACATTTTATTGTTCATGTCAGAGACTGGAATGATGAAGAGAAAGAACTCAAAGTAGGATGCAGATTAGACAGATCAATCCAATCCAACATTTTGATAGAGTTGTGGACATTTCTATGCTAAATTCTGACATTATTAAAGGTGATAGTCTAAGGGAGCTGACAGGGAATATTAAAATTGTAGTTATACATGGAAACATGTATGCCTAAGACCCATGTGTCGTCGGGGCAGTCGGAATATTTGCAGCTGTGTGCCCGGAGACTTGTGATCTTTGGGCACAGAGTTCGAAAAAAAGCAATGTGGTGGACTTCTAACATCATAAACAAATGAGTTGTTTGTTATGTCTCCCCGCTCGCTGTGAAAACGGAGACACCTCTTTCTCCCTTATTAGGGAGAGAGAGAGATCCTATGATATGATAAATACTTGGTGAAACGCACATTCTTTGGGGTAACTGCAAATCTGTGTCTTTGTTGTTGCTTTGCTCACACTTGCGTGCTCTGTGGCGGGTGTTGATGCTTCCTTCGCCGGTGGGGGTAGGGAGGATCGTTGCTTGCTGCTCCTTACACGCGGGAGGTGGGAGCTACAGGGGGGGACTTTGGGGTTCTAACATTTTGACTGTTGTTCCTTCTTTGGGGCATTCCTGTTTTCGTGGATGGTTGCGAAGCAAAAGCATTTCAGGACGTATATTGTATACATTTCTCTGACATTAAATATACCTTTGAAACCTTTGAAACAATGTAGAGTGTCCAACTTATAAAGTTCCTGTACAGATATACAGGATTAAACAAACAATAGAAGTAGTTCTACATTCTTTACACTAGCTTGTCCTATATTGTAATAAACTGCAGCTTCTAACAGGAACACCGGATGCTTCCTGTTGGATTCATACTATAATCAAACCAACAGCTGATGCAATGTGCCATATGAATGAGACATATTCTGAAACAGTTAGACTGTCATCAGGATAAAACAACCAGAGCAAAATTGAAATATATTTTGTAAAAATATTATGACCACCTAGAACAATATCCTATCCACTGTGGGATAGTTGATATTGAACTGAGTGAATCAGAATGCTGTCCTTTCCTATGCCAGAAAGAGTGGCATATTCCAGACCATAGAAGAAAGTAATCCCTGGAGGAAACTGTAGACTGCCTCTATAAACAATGTGTTTTAATAAAAGTACCTTCTTGACTTAACTCGCCCACGTTCGGCCTAGCAAAGCCTGATGGACAATGCCAATTAGTTATTAACTAGATCATCCTGATTAAGTACATATAACTTAATTCAGTCCAGTAACAGTCATTACAAAAAATGCTGTAAGGTTTGACCCATAAAACATATAAATCTTGCATAGATCTAGCCAGTGGCTTCTGGTCACACCCAGTTCTTGAAAGTAACAGAACCTGATGCTCACTGTATCAGTAGGCCAAACTCCCACAAGGTTTTCAGAATAGTCCACAAATATTTTCTACAGGAATCATTCAGTCTCCACAGGGAATAGCAGACAATTGTGTGTTTATTGATGACATATACTGCATAGCTGACACACTGGACAAACATTTAAAGCAGACTGAGATTGTCATTAAATGGTTTATTGACAGAGGCTATTTAATTAACATTAAAATAAAATCTCAACTCTTTTGCACAGAAGTAAATTTCCTAGGTATGACAATTACCAATCAGGGACATGGTTTAACCCCTGAATATCGATAAAAAATTGCATGAGTTGATCTTGAAAGATCCTAAATGCCTTACAACCAAATATACTTACTATGCTCAATTATCAAAACTACTATCCATCAAATGTACACCAAAAAACAAAGAGCCTTTTGCTTTTACCCCAGGAGATTCTGAGGCACTAGAGAAATTGTTGAATGGAGTTCAGTAAGCAATTGATCTCTGGATAAGAGACCTAAGAAAATTACTTGTTCTGCGAATTTATATTTCTCTGAAAACCACTGTGGCCATCTATGATGATGAGGGAGCAGGAACACAAATTCCCATGCACAATGCCTCATGATAATCTCATCCCAACATTACAGAAACTTGCTGCCTTAGACTAGTACGAAGGGACAAGGCAATTATTATACAAGTAGAGTGAGTCTTTGAAAACTGAAAAATTACCAACAAAGGAATGGAGAGCTACTATAACTAGATATGGGAAATAACAAATACTTCTACAGGATAACACCTAAAAGTGGGAATACATTCCTGAGGGTTATGACTTACAATTCTTATCTGTCATGGAAGATGCAGAAGCATCTTCTCCATGACCCAATGTAGTATGGCATCCTTCAGAGCACTACGCTCAACTACAGAAAGTACATCCTTTAGGGAATTATGCAGCTCAATTTTCAGAGCTGAAGCCCTAGAATTATGTCTAAAACAAGTAAATACAACAGACCCATTTTGATATGTACTGACTTTAATTATGAGAAGAATGTAGTCAGAAGAGATTTTCCCATCAGGTCAACTGCTGGATGGAGTACACACAGAGGTAAACTGATTCTACATTTGTCCACATGGAAGAATATTTATGAATTATTATTCACTCGACCATTAGTACCGGCATTACACATCACAGGACATACTTCAGGCCTCATACACAGAACTGCTAATAAACTAGTCGATGAATAAGAAAGACAAGCTGTCAGGATGGCCATAACTATGGTAAAGGAGGCCATGTGTTTGGTAGCAACTAAGCAACACATAAAAAATAATCAGGATAATGTTTAAGAATTCTCCTAAATACTACTAAACTCAATTCCAAAGGATTTCTAAAACGGTATAAATATGAGGCTGATGGTAAAAGTAAGGTTTGTGTTTGTCATCCTAAAAAAGTTAAGCAAATACCTCCTGCCTACAAGCAGAAAGCCCTGATTCAAGAGGTCCACCAAGGATTCAGACAGCACACTCATGTGAAATTAACCATGATATAGTGATGGCCTTATATGTTGAGTGATTGTAAGCAATGTGTTGCTAATTGTAAGTGATCCATGAATAAAGGAGTAGTCACAAGATCTCCTCCTGTAAGACAAACTAAACAAACTTCATCAATGCAGGTGTGACAAATTGATTATATAGCCCCATTTCCACCATCCCTAGGCAACCCATCTTATTGGAAACCTAATAGACATATTCTTGTAATACAGGGGTGGCCAACCTTTTACAAACATACATTCCATGCGTCAATTTTTTCACACACGAGTTCAGATGCGATTTTTTCATGCACAAGTTCTATATTAACATATTTTACAAGAATTGAATGGGGGTACAAGAGTTGTATGGCGCATCTGAACTCATGAGTGAAAAAATTGACGCATGGAATGTAAAAGGCTGGCCACCCTGTTGTAAAAGTTAATTATTGTACAGGAGATACTGTACGTGGTTCATCTTCATGACTTTTGTACTGAGGCTACAACCACTACAGCACTCCAAAACTCCATATTCCTATACACCGGGATCCCAGCCTGTATATATGCTGACTGAGGGTCTTCCTTCATTGGTAAAGGCTTTGTGACAAACAGACCTACAAATGGAGTACAGCATTCCATTCCATCCATGAACAAGTGTCATGGTGGAGCAAAGGAATTGAGTGATTATGTGATGCCTAGCAAAACTGGTCTACTCTAGAAGTCAAAATTAGGCTATACTTGTCCCTCAAATGCGACTGTCGGTAAACCAAATGCCATTGTGAAAACAGGCATACACAAGAATTTCACACCTCATTTCTTAATGTACAATATCCTCCTAAGTACACCCTGATTGCTAAGTCAGGCCAATCATAACCTACACCCGATACAATTCTCCTCAAGGAATTGAGAGTGTTTATGGGAATTCTAGAGAAAGCTAAAAAACCTGGAAGGACAGTTGGATACCACAAAAAGGGAATTGGGTCCAAGAAAAGAAATTACATAAAAATAATTCTGAACCTTTTTTCCATCCTAGATGGAAATATCCTTATCTCCTTACCAAGGCTATCAATGATAGGACTGTAGTAGTCAAGACCATGTGAGGAAACAAGTAAAACTATCTCATTAATAACAGTAAACCCACCCCAGCAGGATTATTCTTATAACAATGTCATTCAGTGCTGCCTTACTTACCGTTTTTCTTTTTAACAGATAAAGTCACATTTACTCTGGAAATTTCCTCATCTGGCTTGGACTTCTCTAACTTAATGATTCAGAGAATATTAGATAAAAAGCACCAAGAACAATGATGATTCTAATTTAAGTATCACCAAATTGTCCTTACCCCTTGGTCATAAGTGAACTAATACACAGGAACCCTTGATCCTTGCCTCTGGCAAAGCGATTGTTCCCGTGCATTTAAGCATTCACTCCAACCTCATTGCAGATGAAATGAACATACAGTAGGTACATGGAAAGACAAAGAATCATTGTCAGAAATGACTAATAACACTTAGCAAAACTGAAAGATTCCAGCCCACATACTGAAAGTAAACTAATGGAGGAATTCCTTCTGATGGATCCCTCTACACCAGAAGTATCAAAACTGTTGTCTCATTGAATGGCCCCACTCTGATTCCTTAGGGTTGTTATAGCCAGGGGATGTAGTAGGGACCTGCTCCCACTACCTGTTAAAAGCTCCCAATGGTGTGTGTCTCAAATAGCCTCTGTCAACCAAGTTGAGCTCCTGGCCTTCACGTGTGCCATAGCGACCAAGCCCATTGGAATTGTTTCTACTGACAGGAGAAGGGGCAAAGATGGCTACTTTGGGCAGATGGGGCTCATTAGCTGTGGCTGACTACTCATCTTGGAGATGGGAAAATCTGACCTCAAACCTCTGGTGGCTTGTGGCTATACACACTCATGGAGGAGGTTTCAGGAGTAAATGCTGAGAGTCCCTAAGGCATTCCTACGTTCAGTTTAACGCTGACTGACAACTTCAGTAATGCCATTGCATCGGTCACCTGCCGTTCCTTTAGGGTCATCAACTGCATTGGGAGGCAGAGCCTTCTCCATGGACAACAGCTTGCTCTCCATATCTTACTGCCCAAGCTGCGTAGTGGCTTGCACATCACATAGACAGCTGGGACACAATGTCAATGGCCGACCTTGTCAAATGGAAGGCCTCATTGGTCCCACTCTTAGAAACATAGCATTGAAACCGTTAGACTAGAATGTTGTAAGAACCTAATTTTTAATAAAGACTCTTCTACATCAGACAGATGTCTCTTATGATCATGCTTATTACAAAGATTTTAGATGTTTCCATTTCTCCAATTATGGCCACGATTACACTCCATTGTTAATTGTCAAGGTAACATGACAATTTTTGACATTATTGGTTTACATTTTAAATCGTTCAGTAAAACCTTTGATCTGGTTTTTGCACAGGAAGATATGATGGAAAGATACACTGAAGCAAAAGGTAAACAAACAAAAATGTTTTCTTCTCTGGTCAATCAACACTAATAAGTCCAATAAGGTTTTTTAGAGATTTTAGTCTAATAGACTATTAAATCTACCCAGCTTTTCTGTTTGGTCTTAATCAAACAGCTGTGAATTGTTCCAGCTATGGTGTGAATAATACCCTAGAACAAAAATTACTTCAAAATTATTAGTGTACTTACGAACCTAATTATATTTATGATAGACCTTGACAACAAGCCTGAAAAATGGGGATGAAAGCCTATAACAAATTCTACTGTTGAAGACCAATTGATATTGTTAAAATTTGTGATTGCATTAATATTATTACTCCCCAATAGATAATGTTACACACAAAGACAAGCCTTCAATTATTGCTATGTAACAGAAAATGCAAGCCCAGATTTAAGGACTGATTTATGATAGACGCAGCAAAGGATATTCTAGAAGGACTTGATGGTCATCCACAATGACGAAAAGAAACTCACTCGTCAAAAAAATATTTGTCAATACACTACTGGAGTAACTGAGCTGAGACAATCAGATGAGTGACATATCTCCGTTCACAGGTTGCCTTTGCAGACCCTTACTAAGCTCCTGGCTGGCTTAATGCTCGAGCTGAAACAATAACTAAGACCTTTCCAGCTATTGCAAGTTTAACTTCCACAGCAGTGAATAGAATTTCTGAGTGGATTGGCACTACTTTAAATGGTGTTACAGTCTGTGTTTTCAGTTTTCTAATGTACAATTCCCCTGACCAATGAAATTATTGTCCTTATAGTGCTCCTTTTGCTGCAGTGTTGAAGCCTGCAGGGATGGTGACTTCTGCTTTTTGTATAACAGCTCCACTCCGAAGACTCCTCTAACTCCAATACCTGCCTTGCACTACTATGGCTTATTTCTACTATGACTGCTTTTCTATACACTGCTTTTACTCATCTTTTATTCATTCCACTAGTTCGCTAACCCTGGAAGAGTGATGAGCAGGGACTGCCATAATCATCTCCTTCTTGCTCCTCTCCTTTTCCTAGAACTGATTAATAATGTTGTGCATGGGTTTGCATGTTTCCCACCTCATCTTGAGAGGGTTGGGATGTGTGTATAATCAGTCTAATAACACAATCCCATGGAGAGATAAGTCAAAAAATATTTTCACTCACATCCTTGATATTACATATTTACATTTGAACATGGGTAATATTTTATATAACATGGTTCTTAAGACTTTATACAATGCACTTTGTAAATAGATTACTCACTGCTAATGATGGCATTATACTATCATATTTTTATGACTTTTGATTGATTTTATATTCAAACCAATCTATCTTACAATACCTTGTGTGTTATTTCATACAATGGTTAAAGACTTACTAGGAGGAGAAAAATGGCTGCCCCAGTGGAGTGATATACTTCTGATAACCTATTTACCTATTCTGTTGTGAATTCTTTGGAAACAGCAATGTAGTCCCAGGGTCTATGAAGTCTAAAGAGAAAATCACCACAGAAACCCCCACATTGGGATTGGGAAGTACTCAAAGAGTTACTTGAGCATTAAATCGAAGAAATATCTCCTAGCATTGGTATATTACTGGAATGGTGGATGGAGTAATAGTCTGCTCCCAAGAAGAATCTTACTAGGAGTCTGATCTCAGAACAGATCCATTGGGATACACTGGGTTAAAAATCTTTGCTTAGTTAGAGAGGGATGTGATATATATTCAGTGACCTGATCCAGGGGTCTATTGTTTTTACCACATGAAGCTTTCTAAACACAGCAGCTGGGAACATCAGCTTTTGAGTAAGTTAAACTTTCCACTAGTAGTTTTGTTTAGCTTCTTGTCATAAATGGGAACCAGTCTTCAAAGTTCAAAGTAACTTTAATATTGAAGCACATATATGTGACCATATACAGTCCTGAGATTCATTTTCTTGCAGGCATTAATAGTAAATGCTCCAAGAGGACCACAACCTTGCCATAGAATTTTGAAGCTTGCATGCCTCAATAACCCAGAGAGTATGTTGTCTGGAGTCAGGGCCTTGTGCTTTCACTCTTCACCCATATCAAACAGGTCAAAGGGCAGAGGCCAACGGTCCTGCAGATTTGGAGGGTCAACTCAGGGCTAAAACCCTGACTGGTAAAAAAAAGTTAGGCAAACAACAATGGAGAATTCTTCTATATCTGTGTGTGACTATATGGACACTCAGAGATGGGAAACCTCCATTGCTGCCCTAAATGCCAGCAGCATAACGGGCAGTAACAACGTTCACAGTAAGTATAAGGAACACAGTAGAATCTATGAAACACCACTCCCAACAGGAAGGGCAAACAACTAATTTTCAAAAAACAATGAACTGTGCAAATACAAAAAAGAAAGAAGAAGAAAAAAGAAAAAAATTAAAATAATAATGATAATAATATCATTATTATCTGATGTTTAGCACTACATAGGACAGAAGGAGGAAGAGGGATAACAGTTATTAAAAATCAACACAATAGTCAGATATACTTTCATCAATGAAAATAGAAATCAGCACTCCATGCAAGCATAAGCAATTCCAATACGAAGTGTACACCACTACACTTAAATGAGACCACAACCCAGAAAAATAAAGACATTATCACTACTGAATAAAGAGTTAACCAATAGAAGAGCCTGACATACCATGGAAGATATCCCCACAATCTGAGCAGACTAGATGTCAATGAAGGAGATGAACAGACTGGATGTTGAAAACAGGAAAAAGAATAGGCGTGTCAAAAGGGCAATGGGAAATATTTAGTCATGGGAAATATCAAAATGCAGGTCAATTGGGAAAGTCAAGTTGGTTATGGATCTCGAGAGAGTGAATTTGTTGAATGTTTAGAGTAGCTTAGGGGATCAGCTATATAGTTGTTATGTAACGAACCGGAGGTAATTAGGGAGCTTAAGATAAAAGAACCCTTAGGAGCTGGTGATCACAAAATGATTAGATTAGATTAGATTAGATTATGAGGACACACAGTCCTCTTTTATTGTCATCTAGTAATGCATGCATTAAGAAATGATACAATGTTTTTCCAGAATGATATCACAAAAACACATGACAAACCGACTTAAAAACTAACAAAAACCACATAATTATAACATATAGTTACAACAGTGCAAAACAATACCGTAATTTGATAAGAACAGACCATGGTATGGTAAAAGTCTCAAAGTCTCTTGAAAGTCCCATCATCTCATGCAGACAGTAAACCCCCAGCACCGCTAACTTGCCGATGCAGCATACTGGAAGCATCCGACCACAGTCCGACTGGAGTCCGTCCGAAAACTCCGAGCCTCCGACCATCTCTCCAACACTGAACACAGAGCACCATCTCTGCCGAGCACTTCAACCCCGGCCCCAGCAACAAGCAATAGGCAAAGCCGAGGATTTGGGGCCTTCGTCTCCAGAGATTCTCGATCGCGCAGTAGCAGCGGCAGCGAAGCAGGCACTTCAGAAGTTACTCCAGGTGTCCCTCCATGCTTCTCACGGCTGTCTCCATCAAATCCAGATTGTGCACGGCCCCCTAGTTAACACATAATCGATATCACTTGGAATGGCCGCGCGCGCTGCATCGTGCCACCATCTTCTCCTCCCTCCAAAATGATTGAGTTCAACTTGGAATTTGATAGAGAGAAGGAAAGTCTGATGTAGCAGCATGTTAGTGGAGAAAAGGAAATTACTGCCATATGAGAGTGTCATAGTCTGGTCTGTGAAGTCTGCATTCCGGTTCATGGACCGGTCCATTGATCCTTATTCCAGGTTTTCCGGTTTTCCCTTGTTCTGTTGGGTGCTCTAATTGAGGCACCTGATTCTCATTTTGGGCAGGCTACATAAATAGCTCCTGGGTTCAGCTTCATTTGCTGGACTGTTCCCTCCCCTTTCCTCCTGAAGCCTCGCCTGTATCGCTGTCAAGTTCTACCGCCGGAGAAGACCGGAACCTTGCTGTGTCTAGATAAGGAGCTGTCTATCATTGTTTGGAACTGTCTCTGTTTCCACGCCTTCACTAGGTAAGTCTGGCCGTTTGCCGCCACCTTGTGTTACGAACCGGCTCTGTGTCCCCGCCTTTGCTAGATAGGTCCGGCTGCTTGTTGCTACCTTGTGTTGGGAGCTGTCTCTCTGTGTTCAGTGTACAAGTCCCAGCCCTACGTCCTGCTCTCTAGGGGTTCCTGATTCTGTGTAGAGCCCCAGCCCCAAGTCCTGTTCCTAAGAAGGGGTCCCGGCTCTGTGTTCCATGTCCCTGTGTTCCTGTCTCTCCCAAGACCAGGTCTCTGTGTTCCTGTTCTGCCAAGACCAAGTCTATGTTTCCGCTTCTCCCAAGACCATGTCAAGGCTTCGTGTTCTCACCCAGCCCAGGTGTACTTCGTCCTGCCCAGGAAAGCTTCGAAGAATCCAAGCCTCATCCAGTCCTCTAGCCACGTCATCTCTTCGCCTAGTTCTGGAGTCCAAGCCCGAGTCAAGACCCAGGTTCTGGGTCCTAGCCCGGTCTCTGGCTCAGAATCCTAGCCAGGCCCCTAGTTCCCAGTTCCTTGTCCAGGTTCCGTGTTTCTTGTTCATGTCCTAGCCCAGGCCCTGCATGCTAGTCTCGTCCAGGGCCTGTGTCATGTCCAGCGTTGTTTCTTCCCCACTTACCTTGCTTTCTTGTCACACCTAGTCCTGTTCCTAGTACTGCAGTGTCTGTGTCTTGCACTTGGGTCTGCCATCAATGCCCCCCTCTATGACAGAGAGAGGAGCTGGCCAAAGTAAATGAAAAGGAGATGCTGCCAGGGATGACCACAGAGCAGCAATGGCATGAGCTGCTGGGAAAAATGAGGAAGGTGTAGGATAGATGTAGTTCAAAAACAAAGAAATGCTCAAATGGCAAAATATTACAACCGTGGCTGACAAGGGAAATCAAAGCTAATGTAAAAGCAAGAGGGCATACAACAAAACAACAATTAGCAGGAAGATAGAGGATTGAGAAGCTTTTAAAAACCTACAGAGAGCAACTAAAAGAAACATTAGGAGAGAAGAGATGAAATATGAAAGACAGCAATCAAACAATATCAAAGTGAATAGTAAAGGCTTTTTCAAGTATGTAAAAATAAGAGATGAGAGTGGATATAGGATGACTAGAAAATGAAACTGGTGAAACAATAATGGGGGACAAGGAGATGGCTGATGAACCAAATGAGTATTTTGCATCAGTCTTCACTGTGGAAGACACTAGCAGCGTGTCAGGTGTTGAAGGGTATGAGAGTAGAGAAGTGAGTATAGTTACTATTGCAAGGGAGAAAGTGCTCAAAAAGCTGAAAGACCTACAGGTACATAAGTCACCAGGACTAGATGAACTGCACCCTAGGGTTCTGAAAGAGGAAGTGGTAGAGATTATGGAGACATTAGTAATAATCTTTCAAAAATCATTGGACTCTGGCATGGTGCCAGAGGACTGGAAAATTGCAACCGTCACTCCACTCTTTAAGAAAGGAGGAAGGCAGTAGAAAGAAAATTATATATCAGTTAGCCTGATCTTAGTAGTCGGGTAGGTGTTGAAGTCAGTTGTCAAGGATAAGGTTATGAAGTATTTGGTGACAAAGGGCAAGATAAGACGAAGTCAGCATGGTTTCCTTAAGGGAAAATCTTGCCTGAAGAACCTGTTGGAATTCTTTGAGGAGATTACATGTAGGGTGGATAAAGGGGATGTAGTGGATGTTGTATATTTGGACTTCCAGAAGGCCTTTGACAAGGTACCACACATGAGGCTATTTACCAAGTTAAGAGCCAGTGGTATTACAGGAAAGTTACTAATATGGTTAGAGCATTGGCTGATTGGTAGGAGGCAGCGAGTAGGAATAAAAGGATCCTTTTCTGGTTGGCTGCCAGTAACGATTGGTGTTCCGCAGTGGTCAGTGTTGGGACCACTTCTTCTTATTCTGTACATCAGATAATGAAAAGATAGTTTTGTTGCCAAGTTTGCAGATGATATGAAGCTTGGTGGATGGGGAAGGTAGTGTTGAGGAAACAGGTAGAATGCAGAATGACTTCGATAGATTAGGAGAATGGGTAAGAGAGTGACAAATGAAATATAGTGCTGGAAAATGCATGGATTTTTCTTTGGTAGTAGAAATAAATATACAGACTATTTTCTAAATGTGGTTGAAGTCCCAAAATCTGAGATGCAAAGGGACTTGGGAGTCCTTGTGTAAAACACCCTAAAGGTTAACTTGCAGGTAGAGTCAGTGGTGAGACAAATGTAATGTTAGCATTCATTTCAAGAGGTCTAGAATACAAGAACAGGGATGTGATGCTGAGGCTTTATAAAGCACTGGTGACATGACAGATTTGAACTGGGTATACTACACAACTCCCCACTTATGCTTAGCATTAAGCTCAAAAGCAGCTCAGTACACCAGGTGAATGGGCAAGGTTGTCAAAAAATTCTCTCCATTTCTCTCTTTTCATGCTCCCATAAGCCTTCTCACAATGGAACATTTGTTCGCATATGAATGGAAGCTTCACCTTATTCAGTCAGTTCCAAGCAGATCAACACTGGTGTATCAATAGTCTCTGCTTCTGAAAGCTTCAGTTTCAACAACAAGTAACCATCGTATACAGAATCACCAGTACTAAGTCCCTAAATTTCAAGGGCACTGAGTGGTCAATGGTAAATGTGTCAAAAACCGTTTGTGAAAGAATCTATAAAGTAAAGTAACTTGAGAAGCTGTATCAAGTATGGCTCGAGCGTAAATACCTTCAATCCATATGGATACATCAGAACTTGATCCCACTAAACATCAGGAATAGAGTTTTGCACTTTAAGTATTTCCCTTGATACACTGATAGTAATGTATTCGCTCTAAGACACCAGGCCGTTCTCTTATTAAGTCCCTCTGAAGTTTCCTGAGTTCCTTTTTTGTTTAAGCATACACTGAGTTAGTTTCTGAAGATTTTCCTGTCCTTCACACTCCTGCTTGAAATGTCCATCCTCTCTATGGTTGTAATGGAAAATACCAGTTGCTTCCCTAGTCAAAAGACCCCTTTCAGCTGCATTCCTCTGCTTAGTAAGTCCTACTGGTGGATCAGTTTCCTCGAGGATGTGTCACGTTTGGTTTCAGCACTAGCCGACATCGACCGAGACACCTTGGCTTGCAGGTTTATTACTTCATTTTGCAAAATGCTTACTTGTGTGGCATCAGAGGTCACTTCAACAACAGAGGTTACAAATCAAGACATTACTCGACTGTTGGAAACCTTCCACTCCTCATTCATATGTTCCACCTCTCTAACTTCTCTAGAAACTCAGCAAACAAGGAAGGGGGTTGCATCTTATGAGTCATTTGAATGGTTAAAGCAATCACATCATATGATAGTGCACCCCTCACAACTTGCTCCACTGTTAATCGATTTATCTCAGCCAGTTGAATGATCCACTTTATGGCACAAGCAATGCAGCAGTCTCTCTAGCTTAAAAAAGTAGGCAGGATGTTTCTCTCCTTCTTCCTGGAATGTGTGCCTAAACTTCATCAGAAGATGAGCTGGGCTGTCCGTTGTACCAAAAGCATTTTCTAACACCTGCATATAGTTAACTGATGTGACCAAAGGATATTCTGCCTTTGAGGACCTCACTATGTCAGCAACTGGACCTTTTAAATTGTCTACCTGTCGCTTTCTCATATTGTCTGAGCATTGCCTCTCATTCAGTAACTGAGATGTCTGCTCCGCTCAACTTTCATATTCTTCTTCCCCACCAGGGGTGGGCTTGACTCCAGAGTACATTCCCTACCTATGATAACTTTGGGTCTTTGCAGTACACTTCGACATTTATCAACCAGTGATGTAATCCGAAATCAGCTCAGAATTTAGATCAACTTTTGAAAGACCCTTTAAACCTTTCAAATCAGATAATTTCTTTCCCACACTTTGTAGAAAAGAAATCAACTTGCCTTTAAAGTTTTCATCCTCAGCTACAATCCCCCATTTTCTAAAAATATGGACTGGCCATGGCCTCATCTCTCTAGATGTCCCTATCCCATCAGGCAGCGTGATTTCAGTCTTGTCGCTAGTAGTCTGGACTAACACAAAATTGTTACTAGATGATTCGTCAAAATGCCATTCAGTCAGTGTAATTTTCCCCAATATTTTTACAGAACTCAGCACTCTAACTAGCAGTTCATCTGGAATTCAGACTGCAACCCCACTCAGAACGAGAAGCATTACTTGTAGATACCCTTTTCATATCACACTTGATAAGCAACACATATCTAGGGTTGGTATGATTTGGGTTCAACCAAACAGGAAAGCTGGAATGTTCTGATGAGGGAACTTTGATTGTGGTGAACGCTGTGTAAATACCACCCCATGCATAGTTATCGCTTGCTAGGAAATAACAGATCATACACTGGCATAAAACTACAATGAAATTATATTCACCAATATTTCAACTTTAACAAACAGTTAACAGAAAAAGCAAAGAAAAATAAAAGGGCCCATTACAGTTAAACCAGTCAAAATGTGTACATAAATGTTGGAGCTCATTTCTGTAGTTGTTAGGTGTATCACTTCACTCACACTGCTGAATTCCCATCACCAACCACAGGTCAAACTTTCCTTGAAGAACACCACAAACAAACTCGCTAACTCAGGAGTATTGGCACGTCCTCTTTGAAACCATTCATCTGCACAAAGCACCCCTTGTGATAGAGTCTCCACTATGGAAGGGATATTCCAAGCGTCTTCCCTTGTGCTCTTCTCCACACTTCTTCACAAAAAAACCCAAACCAGACTACTGTCCTCCAGAAATCTGTTCCTACCCAGCTCTCTAAGGTTCAATTGCATCCCACTGGCTGGAAAGTTACAATATGTACCAAGACAAACCCGAATATCTAACATAATATTCCTAAGTGGAGCAAATGGCCCCTTATCTCCTGCTGAAACCAAAACTTGTTAACAAAACAGTGTTTGCAGAAAACTGCTAATATAAAATGCCCAACAGCATACCAGTAAAAACTACAATTTTAACCAGGTCATCACACAAGTATTTATCTAAACGTGTATGTGGGCTCCTGTATCTGTAGCCCACTTTCCCAATGGTTCTTCAGCACTGGTTGTGGCCTCACTCTGAAGTGAGCCCCTATCCAAAGAGACAAATTCTCTAGCACATGCTATCCTTATCCCCCTGAGGTACCCGGTGTCACAATCGCAGATTTGGCAGCACAGCAGATACGGCAATTGCCCTCGTGAATATGCACGCGTCAGCTAATTATTATTTTATTGTGGTAGTATTTAACTGCATTCATTCCATCATAGTATTTGTTGAGACTTGGACATAGCAACGCTTTGTTCCCTTTCTTACATTCCGCCTTGCCTGAGAAATTGGACTGTTGTGTCAAAGTTGGGGATGGTCAGGACAGGAAGATAGCGCAGACGAATGAGTGGATGAGGAGATATTGCAGGGGGCAGGGTGCAGGGTTTCAAGTTTTTGGATCATTGGAACTTTATCTGGGGAAGGAGTGACCAGTACAAATGGGTTGGGTTGCACCTGAACTGGAGAGGAATCAATGTCCTGGTAGGGAGGGTCACTAATGCCTTTGGAGAGTGTTTAAACTAGATTTGCAGGGAGGTGAGAACTGAAATGAAGAGGCAGAAGATAGGTTGGTTGGTGCACAAGTAGAGACAGCTTGTAGGAAGTTTGTGAGGAAGGATAGGTAGATGATAGAGCAAAGAATACTCAGCCAAATGGTTTGAGATTTGTCTATTTTAATGCAAGGAGTATCATAAACAAGGTGGAAGAACTTAGACTGTGGATCATTACGTGGAACTATGGACCATTACAGAGACTTGGATGTCTCAGGGGCCACAACGGTTGCTGAGTGTGCCGGGCTTCAGATGTTTCAAAAAGGACAGGGAGGGAGGCAAAAAGGGTGGGGGTGTGGCATTGCTAATCAGGAATAGTATCACAGCTGTAGAAAAGGAGGAAGTCATGGAGGAACCGTCTACTGAGTCAGTGTGGGTGGAAGTCAGAAACAGGAAGGGGTAATAACTCTACTGGGGGTTTTTTATAGACACCCAATAGTAACAGGGATATCGAGGATCACCTTGAGAGGCAGATTGTGGAATGGTGCAATAATAATAGGGTTAATGTGATGAGTGATTTTATTTTTCCTAATATTGACTGGCATCTCCTTAGAACAAGCGGTTTGGATGGGGTACAGTTTGTTAGGTGTGTTCAGGAAGGTTTCCTAACACAATCTGTCGATAAGCCAACTAAGGAGAAACTGTGCTTGATCTGGTATTGGCAAATGAAACTGGTCAGGTGTCAGCTCTCATGGTGGGAGAGCATTTTGGAGGTAGTGATCACATTTCTACCTCCTCTACCATAGTGCTGGAGAAGGATAAGAGCAGACAATTTGGGAAAACACTTAATTGGGGTAGAGGGAAATATGATGCTATTAGGCAGAAACCTGTGAGCATAAATTGGGAGCAGATGTTCTCAGGGAAATACACAGCAGAAATGTGGCAAATGTTCAGGGAACATTTGCATGGCATTCTGCATAGATCTGTTACCTCGAGGCAAGAAAAAGATGGTAAGGTAAAAGAACCATGGTGCGCAAAGGACGCAGACATACCATAGGCTAGACAGTGACGGAAGAGATTGCTGAGTCTCTGGCAATAATCTTTGCATCATCAATAGGGACAGGTGAAGTACCAAAGGATTGGAGGGTTGCAAATATTGTTCCCTTGTTCAAGAAAGGAAGTAGAGATAACCCAGGAAATTATAGACCAGGGAGTCTTAATTCAGTGGAGGGCAAGTTGTTGGAGAAGGTCCTGAGAGGCAGGATTTATGAGCATTTAGAGAGGCATAATCTGATTAGAGATAGTCAGCATGGCTTTGTCAAGGGCTGGTTATGCCTTACGAGCCTGTTTGAATTCTTTGAGGATGTAACAAAACACATTGAAGAAGGTAGAGCAGTGGATCTAGTATATGTATTTCAATAAGACATTTGATAAAGTTCCCCATACAAGGCTCATTCAGAAAGTAAGGAGGCATGGGATTCAAGCAGACCTTGCTTTGTGGATGCAGAATTGGCCTGGAACAGAAGGCAAAGTGTTTCGTATTCTGCATGGAGGTTGGTGACTCGTGATGTTCTGCAGGGATCTGTTCTGGGACTCCTCTTCTTTGTGATTTTTATAAATGATCCAGATGAAGAAGTAGAATGGTGGCTAGTAAGTTTTCTGATAACACAAAACTTGGGGGTGTTGTGGATAGTCTGGAGGGTAATCAGAGGTTACAGCGGAACATCAGTAGGATGCAGATCTGAGCTGAGAAGTGGTCGATGGAGTTCAACCCAGATAAGTGTGAAGTGGTTCATTTTGGTAGGTCAAATTGGAAGACAGAATATAGTATTAATGGTAAGCCTCTTGGCAGTGTGGAGGATCAGAGATATCTTGGTGCCCATGTCCATAGGACACTCAAAGCTGCTACGCAGGTTGACAGTATTGTTAAGAAGACAACCTTCATCAACCATGGGATTAAGTTCAAGAGCTGTGAGGTAATGCTACAGCTATATAAGACTTTAGTTAGATCCCATTTGGATTACTGTGATCAGTTCTGGCCACCTCACTACAGGAAGGATGAGGATACCGTAGAGAGAGTGCAGAAGAGATTTACAAGAATGTTGCCTGGATTGGAGAGCATACCTTATTGAATGAACTTTGTCTTTTCTCCTTGGAGCTACGGAAGATGAAAAGTGACCTGATAGAAGTGTATGAAATGATGAGAGGCATTAATCATGTGGATAACCAGAGGGTTTTTCCCAGAGCTGAAATGGCTAACATGAGGGGCATAGTTTTAAGGTGCTTGGAGGTAGGTACGGGAGATGTCAGAGGTAAGTTTTTCACTCAGAGAGTGGTGGGTGTATGGAATGCACTATCTCCGACTGTGGTAGAGACACTCTTAGACGGGTACATGGAGCTTAGAAAAATAGAGGGATATGTGGTATGGAAACTCCAGGTAGTCTCTAGAGTAGGTTACATGATCGGTACAACATTGTGGCCTAAAAGGCCTATAGTGTTCTGTAAATTTCTATGTTCTATGTTCTTACCACTGTCACCAATGCACCAAAACTTTTGGTAATTAGGTTAGTTGGAAATCTAGACCTCATTCCTATAATAAATTTCATGGTTCAAAGTGCAACAATGACCCTAAGTGCTTCTGAAATCTGGCATCTCGATGGATTAGAAAGTATCAAAGCTCACACTACAAAATTCTCCAAACTCATTGTAAGGACTCTCCTAGGCCAACATCCCCTTTGCAAAGGACCTAGTTACAGTCAGTTACATTGAGTTAGCCACGTCATTTGCACAGTCAACTCTAGTTCCAGGACAAGTATATTATTATTACCAGGCAGATAGATAAAATGTGCTGAAAACCTTTGAAATACAACAAGTGTGACACCTCATCTGAAATACTTTCTGCAGTTCTGGTCACCCAGTTATAGGAAGGATACAGGAAAGTGTGAAGAGGTCTGGGGTGGGGGGAGGTGCGCTTGAGAAATAGGGAAAAGCTGGATAAGCTTGGACTTTCTTCCTTGAAACATAAAGGCTGAGGGGTAACCTTGCAGATGCAAATGTTGGCCGGAAGAAACTACAGTCTAAGCAAGGACAGGTGAAGCAGACAAACCCGTTCTTTTTGTCTCCCGTATTTTGTGGACTCTGAATTGATTCTTCCTCTTGGATAATCTAACCAGAGCAACTGATTGTGGACATAGGAAGTTTCAAACAAGTCTCAAATAAGTAGCTATTAGTTATGTAAAGGGCATGGACTCTGAACTGATTCTTGATATATAAATAGTTTGTGAACCCACGTGCTTTTTTTAGTTGAAACAATAAAAGTTACTTGTAAGTAAATACAGATTCTGTGTCTCACTGATCATTATTACAAAGGGTGATTCTTGTAACACAAAGAAAATCACAAGGGCCATAGACCAGTAAGTTGGTTACAGCTAAAACAAGAGGATATAGATTTACAGTGAGAGGGAATAGTTTAAAAGGGATCTGAGGATCAACGTTTTCACACTGGGTATTGACTGAATGGACCAAGCTGTCAGAGAGAGCTGTAGAGGTGGGTAGAATTACAATATTTAAAAAAAAAGCAAATAGGTACATGGATAAATATTGTCCAGTGGAATAAGAGCCAAATATAGGCAAGTGGGACTAGCTTATCTTGGGCTGCTTGTTTTTGTGCTGCTTAACTTTATGATAGAATTAGAACCTATTACAGACATCCATAAATGTGTAATGATTGCATGTTGTGGGATATCCAAATGGAAATTCAGAAAGTAAAGGATAATCCAGACTTCCTGTTGAAAGTAACAGGGACATTGATATTAGATCTCTGCATGTTTATCTTCAGTGGCCAGACAAAATGGCACCACTGGGGAAGAAAGGATGAGGTAACAAATGACTTTGAAGAAACTTTGGATTGGGAGGTACTGTAGGTAGAAAGATTGTATTGTTTACTTTCAAAGATCACACAGCAAACTGACCAATGTGGAAACAAGAGTTCAAAGTAAATTTATCTTTCTTTTCAAATCATTTTATTGTATATATAGGAAAAATAACATGAGTACATCGAAGTAACAACACTTACAATGCCTCAAAAAAACCCATCATCTTAAAGATTGAAAACAAAATTTTGTGGTAACAAAAAAAACCTACTGAGCAGAAAAGTGAGAGAAAAAAAGCGAACCCATTAGGTGTACAACCCCGGAGTCATGCGTCATACAAAAAGCTTCTAAAAATAAACATCAAACCGCCAGCAAGAAAAGAAAATATACTACAAAAATTTACAATTAGATCATGGAAAAATTATATCAATTAACTCAAATGATAATAACGAGCAAATGAGCCCCATCTTTTCTTAAAATCAAATAAAGGTTCAAAGGTTCGACTTCTAATTTTCTCCAAACTAAGACATAGCATCACTTGAGAGAACCATTGTGACAAAGTGGGAGCTGATGTATCCTTCCACTTCAACAAAATGGCCCTCCTACCTATCAATGTAACAAATGCAATAACATGTTGGTGAGACACAGAAATGCCATGAATATTTTGAGGAACTATTCCAAAAAGCACAGTTCATTTATTAGGTTGTAAATTAATTTTAAACGCTCTAGAAATTGTTGAGAAAACCGACTTCCAAAACTGTTCCAATATAGAACAAGACCAAAACATATGGTCAGTGTAGCTATCTCAGTTTTATCACAATGACTATCAACAATATCACAATGACTATCAACATTAGGAAAGGTTTTAGAAAGTCTCTCCTTTGTCAAATGATAATAATGTACAATTTTAAATTGAATCAATGAATGGCTAGCACAAATTGAAGAAGAGTTAACCAACTTCAATATCCGCATCCAATCCTCCGCCTTAAAGGTCAAATTAAGTTGCTTTTCCCAATCCTGTTTAATCTTAGATAAAGGACGCTTATCCCATTGTAATAGTAAATTATAAATTCTTCCAATAGAACCCTTAATCAAAGGATTCATACTCATAATAGTATCTTACAGATCAGCCTCCAATATGTAAGGGAAATTACTTAAATATTTTTGTAAAAAGTATCTAACTTGAAGGTATTGCAGAAAGTGTGAATATGAAAAAGAATATTTATCAATTAATTGTCCAAAGGATGTCAATCTATCTTCTTTAAATAAATCCAAAAAAGAATTAATACCTTTATTTTTCCAAAGTAAAAAAATTGGATCACTCAAAGAAAGCTTAAAAAAGTAATTTTGGTAAATTAAACTATTTTTTTAAAATCTAAATTTAAACTTTGTAGTTTAAAATAAATTTATTATCAAACTACATATATATCACCATATTCAACCTTGAAGTTAATTTTCTTGTGGATATATTCAATAAATCCATAACAGAGTAATAACCATAACAGAAAGTAGATAAAGGCAAGGCTTTTCTATTCATCATAAAATGTGGATGAAGACAAGGCAGTGGATGTTGTCTACATGGACTTTAGACCATAAGACCATAAGACAAAGGAACAGAAGTCGGCCATTTGGCCCATCGAGTCTGCTCCGCTATTTTATCATGAGCTGATCCATTCTCCCATTTAGTCCCACTCCCCCGCCTTCTCACCATAACCTTTGATGCCCTGGCTACTCAGATACCTATCAATCTCTGCCTTAAATACACCCAATGACTTGGCCTCCACTGCTGCCCGTGGCAACAAATTCCATAGATTCACCACCCTCTGACTAAAAAAATTTCTTTGCATTTCTGTTCTGAATGGGCGCCCTTCAATCCTTAAGTCATGCCCTCTCGTACTAGACTCTCCCATCATGGGAAACAACTTTGCCACATCCACTCTGTCCTTGCCTTTCAACATTCGAAATGTTTCTGTAAGATCTCCCCTCATTCTTCCAAACTCCAAGGAATACAGTCCAAGAGCGGACAAACGTTCCTCATATGTTAACCCTCTCATTCCCAGAATCATTCTAGTGGATCTTCTCTGTACCCTCTCCAATGTCAGCACATCCTTTCTTAAATAAGGAGTCCAAAACTGCCCACAGTACTCCAAGTGAGGTCTCACCAGTGCCTTATAGAGCCTCAACATCACATCCCTGCTTCTATACTCTATTCCTCTAGAAATGAATGCAACATTGCATTTGCCTTCTTCACTACCGACTCAACCTGGAGGTTAACCTTAAGGGTATCCTGTACGAGGACTCCCAAGTCCCATTGCATCTCAGAACTTTGACTTCTTTCCCCATTTAAATAATAGTCTGCCCATTTATTACTTCTGCCAAAGTGCATAACCATACACTTTCCAACATTGTACTTCATTTGCCACTACTTTGCCCAATCTTCCAATGTATCCAAGTCTCTCTGCAGACTCTCTGTTTCCTCAGCACTACCGGCCGCTCCACCTATCTTCGTATCGTCAGCAAACTCAGCCACAAAGTCATCTATTCCATAATCCAAATCATTGATGTACAATGTAAAAAGAAGCGGCCCCAACACGGACCCCTGTGGAACACCACTGGTAACCGGCAGCCAACCAGAATAGGATCCCTTTATTCCCACTCTCTGTTTCCTGCCAATCAGCCAACGCTCTATCCACGTATGTAACTTTCCCGTAATTCCATGGGCTCTTATCTTGTTAAGTAGCCTCATGTGTAGCACCATGTCAAAGGCCTCCTAAAAATCCAAATATACAACATCCACTGCATCTCCCTTATCTAGCCTATTGGTAATTTCCTCACAAAATTGCAATAGGTTTG
Organism: Mobula hypostoma; assembly: GCF_963921235.1. Classification (NCBI taxonomy): domain Eukaryota; kingdom Metazoa; phylum Chordata; class Chondrichthyes; order Myliobatiformes; family Myliobatidae; genus Mobula; species Mobula hypostoma. The sequence continues at coordinate 56,350,589 of NC_086102.1, read as the reverse complement.
TCAGGCCTTTGACAAGGTTTTGCACTAGAGGTCGTCAAGAACGTTCAGTCGCCTGGCATTCAAGATGAGGTAGTAAATTGGATTAGCTGTTGGCTTTGTGAGAGAAGCCAAAGAGTGGTGGTAGATGGTTGCCTCTCTGACTGGCAGGCTGTGACTAGTGGAGTGCCACAGGGATTGGTGCTGGGTCCATTGTTGTTTGTCATCTATATCAAAGATCTGGATGATACTGTGGTTAAATGGATCAGTAAGTTTGCAGATGACACCAAGATTAGGTGTCATGGACAGTGAGGAAAGCTATCATGGCTTGCAGTGGGATCTGGACCAGCTGGGAAAATGGGCTGAAAAATGGCAGATGAAATATAATGTAGACAAGTGCAAGGTGATGCACTTCAATAGGACCAACAAGGGTAGGAATTAAACAGTGAATAGTAGAGCACTGAGGAGCGTAGTAAAACAAAGAGTTCTCAGAATATAAGCCCATAATTTATTGAAAGTAGTGTAACACAGGTAGATAGAGTCATAAAGAAAGATTTTGGCACATTGGCCTTCATAAATAAAAGTATTGAGTACAGGAGATGGGATGTTATGTTGAAGTTGTATAAGAGTTTGGTGAGGACAAATTTGGAGTATTGTGTGCAGTGTTGGTAACCTACGTACAGGAAAGATGTAAATAAGGCTTAAAGAGTACAGAGAATATTTACAAGGATGTTGTCACATACATGTAGGACCTGAGTTATAAGGAAAGATTGAATAGGTTAGGACGTTATTCCTTGGAACGCATAAGATTGCAAAGAGATTTGATCGAGGTATACAAAATTATGAGGGGTATAGATAGGGTAAACGCAAGCAGGCTTTTCTCGCTGAGGTTGAGTGGGACTACAATCAGAGGTCTTGAGTTAAGTGTGAAAGGTGAAAAGTTTATGGGGAACATGAGAGGAAACTTTTTCACTCAGAGGGTAGTGAGAGTGTGGAAGGAGCAGCCAGCACAAGTGGTGCATGCAAGCTCAATTTCAATGTTTAAAAGAAGTTTGGATAGGTACATGGACGGTAGAGGTATGGAGAGCTATGAGTAGGTAGGTTACATGATGTAGCATGGACTAGATGGGCCAAAGGTCCTGTCTCTGTGCTGTACTTTTCTGTATGAAAAATAAATCAATGAAGTACCACACCAACTGGTCATTCAACTAGTCTGCAAAAGACAACAAACTGGGCAAATACAAAAGAAAGAAATAATAAATAAATAAATAAATAAATAATGAATATCAAGAACATGAGATGAAGAATCCTTGAAAGTGAGTCCATTGGTTGTGGAAACTTTTCAGTAATGGAGCAAGTGAAGTTGAGCTAAGTTTTCCACTTTGGTTCATCAGCCTGATGGTTGAGGGCTAATAACTGTTCCTGAACGGAGTGGTGTGAGCCCTGAGGCTTCTGGACCTTCTTTATGGCAGCAGGGAGAAGAGAACATGGTCTTGGAGGTGGGGTCGCTGATGATGGATGCTGCTTTCCTGCAACAATGCTCCATATAGATGTGCTCAATGGTGGGGAAGGATTTATCTGTGATGAACTGGGCCATATTTACAACATTCTGTAGGATTTTCTGTTCAATGGCATTGGTGATGCAGCCAGCCAAAATACAACACATGTCTATAGAAGTTTGTCAAAATTTTAGATGTCATGCCAAATCTTCGCAAACTCCAGAAGAGGTAGAAACTCTGCTGTACTTTCTTCGTAATTGCACTTTTGTGCTAGGCCCTGGACGGGTCCTCTGAAATGATAACACTGAAGAATTTAAAGATGCTCACTTTCTCTATCTTCGATCTTCTAATGAGAACTGGCTCATGGACCTCTGGTTTCCTCCTCCTGAGTTCATTAATTAGCTCTTTGGTCTTGCTGACTTTGAATAAGAGGTTGGTGTTGTGGCCCCACTCAGCCAGATTTTCAATCTCTCTCCTATACGCTGATTTGTCGTAACCTGTGATTCAGCCTACAACAATGGTGCCATCAGTAAACTTATTATAGGCATTAGAGCTGTGTTTAGTCACACACTCTTGAGTGTGAAGCAAGTGTAGAAATGGGCTAAACACACGGCTATGTGGTGTCCCTATGCTGATGGTGATTCTGGAGGAGATGTTGATGCTAATCTGAACTATCTAGGGTCTGCAAGTGATGAAATCAAGGTTCCAGTTACACAAAGAGGTCTTGAAGCTTATTGTTTAGTTTTGAGGGGAGTATAGTATTGAATGCCAAGCAGTAATCAATGACAAACATTATGATCTTTGCAGCTTTGCTGTCCAGATATTCCAGGGTTGAGTGAAGAGTCGATGAAATGGTATCTGCTGTTGACCTGTTGTGATGGTAGGCAAACTGGAGAGGATCCAAGACACTTCTCAAGCAGGAGTTGATATGTCTCATCAGCAACCTCTCAAAGCACTTCATCACAGTGGATGTAAGTGCTACTGGACAATATTCATTGAGGAAGGTTACCATGTTCTTCTTAGGCACCGGTATGATTGAAGCCTGCTTGTAGCAAGTGGGTACCTCAGACTTCCAAGTGAGGGGTTAAAGATTTCTGTGAACACTCCAGCCTGTTGATCAGCATGGGTCTTTAGTACTTGACCAGCTGCATCATCTTTGCCAGGTGCTTTCCATGGGTTCACCCTCCTAAAGGGTGCTCGCACATTAGCCTCAGAGATTGAAACCACAGGATCATCAGTAGCTGTGGGAGTTCATGATGGTTGCTCCAACGTGGTCATAGAAGGCACTGAGCTCATCTGGAAACAAAGCCCTTTTGTCGCATATGTTGCTTGATTTCACTTTAAAAGAGATGATAACTTTGAAGTCCTGCCACAGCAGTCGAGCATCTTTTATTGATTGAAGTTTAATCCAGAATGGACACTGTGCCTGTGAGATAGCTTTTTGGAGATTATACCTGGACTTCTTGTAACTTTCTTGATCACCAGACTTGAATGCCTCGGATGTGTTTTGTAGATTTGCTTTGCAAGAATAGATTTCAGTTTTAAAACTCCTAAAGCAATTTGAGAAGAATCAGTGAGGGATATGATATAGTTTGCATATTGGCCTATAGAATCTGTGGAATCTCTTTGGTGAATTTATAATCGATCCTGATGCTTTGGTCTCTGCTTACTGTTCTGTTTCCTCTGTGTCAATCATTTATTCTACTTCTAAGAAACGCAATGACTATTCCTTATTTTATCTGAGAAATCTTCCAGTATTCTAATACGTCCCCAAATAAAACTCTTAAGTTGCTTGTCTTTCACTAACATTTGACAGTTAGTTCCTTTTCACTTATTACCCAATAGAGAAAATCAAAGGATGAAACTCCATAATCAAAAATTCTTACCATTGTTGAAAATTTCTAATTATTATACTTCTCACCTTGTATATTGTCAGTCAACATTGTTTCAGCAGTTTTAATTATTCATCGATGACTTTTCCGCTGTGAATCAATGCCTGCATATTTTATGCTGCTTAATGATCCAGCTATTTCTTTATACAACTCAAACCAAAGAGATGTTGAAAATTAGCATAATTTAGAGTAGAGCAATTTTGCGCACATTTTCTTATGTCTCTGAGCTCACTGGTAAATTTGATTTGGGATCTCTTGTCAACATTTTCACGTGGATATATTTTCCAACATGAAATTTGCTGCACTGAGGTCAATGGTAGCATTAACTCTTGGAATTCATCTCCGAGATGATTTCAACCTTGTTTATTTGTCAAATAACTTATTCCTGTTGATTTACAGAACATCTAGCTTTTAACAATGTAAATTTCACCTGAAAGCACGTTATTTAAAATACCAAAGCTCAAACTACACGATCTGTCCTTGAAGATTTATAACCTCCTGCAATCTCAAATGCAGCCACACAAGCTGTTTTAGACAGCTTTCCCCTTGAAAGTGAAAGACAGGATTCCCAGTCTCAGGGTTCTTCTAGCCTGCCTCTGCTGATCTCTGTCTCATCTCACGGTTTACAGTTCCCTATTGAATTAGAGGGGTAATCCAAAATCCATACTCAATGAGAGAAGATTTCATACACTTTTTCCTTCGGTCTAAAGCAAAATGAGCCAGCATGGATATTTACCTGTACTGTAGAATTCCCAAAATTAAAAAATGTTCAAGTCTGCAAGAATGTATTATTCCTTTCTGCAATCTTTTGTAGGATTATTTAGTTGGAGACCATTGTGTAATTGATCAATGTTCCTCCAAATGCACTTAGATCCCTGTGACTTCTTGGGAGCATTTTCCTGTCATTATTACATTTATTCTTTCATTTGTACTGCAAACTTCTAGTTGAGAAGATCATACTTGCAATATTGTTGTTTGAGATTATTGCAGAGATCAAATGGGCAAGGCCAAATGCTGGGAGATGAGACAATAGACAATCAGACAATGGAGCAATGCACACAGAAAATGGTGTTACACAGGGAAACCCAGCAATGTTGCTTTCTGAACTTAAGAACTGAAGATATTGATCTTTTGGGGGTTTTCACAAACAGAAAGGTGATCCATAGCATTTGATCCATCAAGAGACACCAGATGCACTTCTGAGTCAAAGTCTTCTGTTTTCTTTCCACATATGCTGCGCATCCAACATGCTCTAGTATTTTCTATCTCTAAATTGTACTCATTCTGATAACTTATATCTTTCTCTATTCCTTTATAATTCCCCAAGTTATTTTTGAAACACGTTTCCTTCTCATTGTAAAATTTTGCATGTTGCCTTTTAAAATGAGGTATGAGAGGAATGAAGATGTAATCTAATAGAGTAAGGTGAAAAGTAATATGAAATTGTATTTTAAGGATTCAGGAGAACGGGTTTATACTATTATGTAATTTAGGATGACTAGATGTATCAAAATGAAAAATTGATCAATAAGTGTCAAATGGTCACAATGTTTCCTAACACAAGTAAACTAAAGAATGTAAGATCCAGATTACATGGTGTGTCTGATGTTATAATTTATTTTGCAACTCTCCAATTCTCAACCAAAATAACACACACAAAATACTGGAGGAACTCAGCAGATCAGGCAGCACTTACAGAAATGAATAGTCAATGCTTCAGGCCAAGACCCTTCTGGACTGGAAAGGAAGAGGGAAAATGTCAGAATAAGAAGGTGTGGGGAGGGGAAGCAGTACAAGCTAGTAGGTGATAGGTGAAGCCAGATTGCTTGCAGAAGAGGAATGGAGTAAGAAGCTGGGAGGTGATAGGTAGAAAAGGTAAAATGCTGGAGAAGGGATCTGATAGCAGAGGAGAGTGGATCGTGACAGAAAGCATTGGAGGTAATACTCCCAGAGATTTCTGTGCTATGTTGATGACTGCATTGGTGCTGCTTCATGCACCCACGCTGAACTCATCACTTTTAGTAATTCTGCCTCCAATTTCCACCCCACCGTTAAATTCACTTGGTCCATTTCTGACACCTCTCTCCCATTACTTAATCTCTGTCTCCATCTCTGGGAACAAACTATCTACTGATAACTTTTATAAACTTACTAATTTCAATGGTTATTTTGACAACACCTCTTCTCACCCTACCTGCTGTAAAAATCCCATTATTTTTTCTCAGTTCCTTTGTGTTTCTCTTCCTCCACTGTTAATGCTACCCTCACCCACATTTCTTCCATTCCTCGGTCATCTGCCATCACCCCATCTTCACACTGCTTTAACAGGGATAAAGTTCCTCTAATTCTCACCTACACATCCAACACATGATTCTCTGCAACATCTGTCATCTTCAATGGAACCCTACCACCAAATGCATTTTTATCTCTCCCCCCTCCCACCCAATTGCCTCATTCTGCAGGGATCACACCCTCTATGATTCTCTTTTCCATTCATCCCTCCCCACTAATCTCCCTCCTGGCATTTATCCCTGCAAGCAGAAGAAGTGCTACACCTGCCTATAGCAACATACAGCTATAAACAGCCTTTTCGGCACACTCTGTCAATGCCAACAATCATGCCTGCCTAAATTAATCCCATAGAATCATAGAACACACAGAAACAGGCCCTTTAGCCCGCCTAGTCTGTGCCAAACTATTAATCTACCTAGTCTCATTGACTTGTGGCCAGACTATAGCCTGCTATGACCCTCCCATCCATGTACCTATCCAAATTTCTCTTCGATATTGAAATTGAAATTGAATCCACCACCACTGCTGGTAGCTTGTTCCACACTCTGACCACCCTCTGAGTGAAGAAGTTCCCTTTAAACAGTTCACCTTTCACCCTTAACCCATGACTCTAGCTCTGAACCCAGTCAGCCTCAGTGGGAAAAAGTCTGCTTATATTTACCCTATCTATACCTCACATAATTTTGTCTAGCTCAATCAAATCTCTTCTCATTCTCCTTTGCTGTAGGGCATAAAGTCCCAACCTAGTTAACCTTTCCCATGTAAACTTTCTCTGCATTCTTTCAATCTTATTGATTTCTTTCCTGTAGATGGGTAACTAGAACTGCACCACCAACACGTTATACAACTTCAACATCCCAACTCCTTTACTCGATAATTTTAGTTATGAAGGCCAATATGTCAAAAGCTCGCTTTATGACCTTATCTACTTGTGACACAACTTTCAAGAACTATAAATGTGTAATCCCAAATGCATCTGTTCTATCGCACTCCTCAGTGCCCTACCATTCAAAGTGTAAGTCTATCCTGGTTTGTCCTATCATATCCTTTTATGTTTTATACTTTCAGGTACCTATCAAGCCACCTCCAATTTTCACATTGTTTTTAGCTTCCTCCAACACTTTTGGCAACTCATTCCATATACTAACTACACCAGTCATTGAAAGTGGGCATGCAGGTACAGCAGGCGGTGAAAAAGGTGAATGGTATGCTGGCATTTATAGCGAGAGGATTCGAGTACAGGAGCAGGGAGGTACTACTGCAGTTGTACAAGGCCTTAGTGAGACCACACCTGGAGTACTGTGTGCAGTTTTTGTCCCCTAATCTGAGGAAAGACATCTTTGCCATAGAGGGAGTACAAAGAAGGTTCACCAGATTGATTCCTGGGATGGCAGGTCTTTCATATGAAGAAAGACTGGATGAACTGGGCTTGTACTCGTTGGAATTTAGAAGATTGAGGGGGGATCTGATTGAAACGTATAAGATCCTAAAGGGATTGGACAGGCTAGATGCGGGAAGATTGTTCCCGATGTTGGGGAGGTCCAGAATGAGGGGTCACAGTTTGAGGATAGAGGGGAAGCCTTTTCGGACCGAGATTAGGAAAAACTTCTTCACACAGAGAGTGGTGAATCTGTGGAATTCTCTGCCACAGCAAACTGTTGAGGCCAGTTCATTGGCTATGTTTAAGAGGGAGTTAGATATGGCCCTTGTGGCTACAGGGGTCAGGGGGTATGGAGGGAAGGCTGGGTTCTGAGTTGGATGATCAGCCATGATCATAATAAATGGCGGTGCAGGCTCGAAGGGCCGAATGGCCTACTCCTGCACCTATTTTCTATGTTTCTATGTTTCTATGTTTCTATGTTTCTATGTTTCTATGTTTCTATGTTTCTATGTTTCTATGTTTCTATGTTTCTATGTTTCTATGTTTCTATGTTTCTATGTTTCTATGTTTCTATGTTTCTATGTTTCTATGTTACTATGTTTCTATGTTTCTATGTTTCTATGTTTCTATGTTTCTATGTTTCTATGTTTCTATGTTTCTATGTTTCTATGTTTCTATGTTTCTATGTTTCTATGTTTCTATGTTTCTATGTTTCTATGTTTCTATGTTTCTATGTTTCTATGTTTCTATGTTTCTATGTTTCTATGTTTCTATGTTTCTATGTTACTGTGTGAAAATTTACTCCTTAGATCTCTTCGTTCCTTCCTCTCGCATTCAACCTTTGCCCTATGGTAAACTATCACTATCTAACCTACACATAATCTTATATTCCTTTATCTTGTCTTCCCTCAGTCTCCAATGGCAAAAGAATGACAGATGGAATTTAATGTCATGAAATATGTTGCTTTGCAGCAGCAATACATAATTTAAAAAAAACTATAAATTACAATAAATTACCAGAGAGCATAAAAGAGATTAAAAAAAAATATACCGAGGTAGTGTATATGGGATCATTGTCCATTCAGAAATCTGATGGCTGTTGTGAAAGAAGCTGTTACTAAAGCACTGAGTGTGTGCCTTTAGGCTCTTGGTTCCTTAGGCTTTAGACTCTTTAGGCTCCTTGGTGGTAGCAATAAGAAAAGAGAATGTCCTGGTTGATAAGGGTCTTTAATGACACCTTTTTCAGGCAGCACCTTTTGACGATGTTTTCAATGCTGGGGAGGCTAGTGCCCATGATGAACTGACTGAGTTTGCAACTTTCTGCAACTTTGTGCAATCCTGTGCAGTGTCCCCTCCATACCAGACAGTAATGCAACCAATTAGAATGTTCTCCAAGATATATTTGTAGAAATTTGCAAGAGTCTTTGATGACATACCAACCCTAACTCCTATTGAAATTTAGCCACTGTTGTGCCTTATTTGTAATATGCATCAATATGTTGGGCCCAGGATAGATTCTTCAGAAATGTTGACACTCAGGAACTTGAAACTGCTCACCCATTCCATTGTCGATCCTTCAATGAAGACTGGGGATTGTTCCCTCAACTATCCCTTTCTAAATCAATTCCTTGGCTAATTTAACTTAGACAAGTGTAAAGTGATGCATTTTGGGAGGTTAAACCAGGTCAGGACTTTCACAGCGAATGGCAAGGCCATGAGGAGTTTTGTAGAGCAGAGAGACCAAGAGGTACAAATAACATTTCCTTGAAAATGGGGATGGGTAGGCAGGGTGGTGAAGAAGGCATATGGCACCCTTGCCTTCATCTGACTAGAGGAAATGTGGGAATAAGCTCACAGTGCTGTAGAAAAGATTCTCAAGGATGTTGTTATAACTGGAGGGATTGAGTTATAAGGCAAGTTTGGAGAGTCTGGGTCTCTTTCCTCTGGAGCAAAATAGGTTGAGGGTAAGCATTATTGTTCCTCTCCATGCCTTGTGGCATATTGGGTGGAAATCTTGCCATTTCTTTAGCAATTGTCTGTTTTTTACAAGGCTACATTGCTCACTTGAATCTTAACCCAGCGCAGGTAGGAAGTGTGCAAGGAGTTGGTTGGATTCGAACCTAGGGCCACTCGCCTGGGAGTCTGGTGTGGATGCCATTAAACTACAGCTGGCGGAGGGGAGCATTGATGTTTCTAAAATCAGAAAGAATGTGGGTAAAATCATGAAGGATAAATTGGATGATTAGTCTTTTATTTTCACAGAGTAGGGCAGGCTGAAAGTAGAGAGCATAGGTTCAAAGTAAGAGGGGAAAGAGTTGTTGAAGATCTGAGGGCTAAGTTCTTTTTCTACACAAAGTGCAGTGAGTATATGGAACAAAGTGTCAGATAAGTTGGGAGAAGCAGGCACAGTTACAATACTTAAAGGATATTCAGACAGATATGGAGATAGGCAGGGTTCAGAGGGATAAGGGCCAGATGAAGGCAAATGAGTCTGACTTAGTTGGCATGAACTATGATAGTATTCAGTTTACCGTCTGTGAAGTTCTGAACTTAAACAGAGATCTTAAGCACTGTGCGACATAGATAGCTATGGATACCCTCATGAAAGAGGTCACACTGTAGCTACTTACTCTTTGAGGGTTATATTACTTCCCTGTTTTTCTTCTGTAGAGAATTTAGCTGCCAATACCCACGATTTGAGTGGTAGCTCCCCTTTGTCCCACAAGGAGGAGTTACTTCCAGCTGATGAAGCAGTTTTGAACACAGTTCATTTATTTTAAATTTAGATAAGTATTTTTTAAAACACATTTAAAAGTCACAGAGGATTTTTACCTTATAAAAGATTTCCAAATTACAAACGATTTCCAAAACACAAAGGATTTCTTAAACACAGGTACAATTACTTTATCTGCTAAAAATACCTTCCAACAAGTTGTAGTCAAATGGCTTATCCATTGCAAGATCGAAGGAAGAGAAATGGATTCTACTCACACCTTCTTTCTGTCATTCTTCTTATTGTTCCTTGACCATTCCTAACAAGCCTGACTGCTCTCTGAACATTTATACTGTATTTATTTTTGCTTCTTGGTGACTTCACACAGATGATCTAGACACTTCTGGAGACAGAGTTCCCAGGCACCCAAACTTTATGCTGTAAAGGCTGACCCTCAGTATACAAATCTTCCAGCTATTGATAGATCAGCTATTTGATGTGATAAGTGATAGTATCTGTCTGGTCTGCAAGTTTACTTGAACTAAATAACTCAGCCAGCTTTGTCTGGTTTGATGTAGGCCCAATTAACGTAACGCCGTTGTTTTACGTTGCACCTCTTGGGCAGCCAGCCTTGTGTTGTGGACCAGCAGCCTGTGCTCTATAGACAGTACTCACTGTTTGCAAAACTGTCCTTTTAACTTCAGACTGATTATACTTTCCAACTTACATTAAGAACTGAAGACTATTTTTTGCTTAAGACAAGAAGCTGAGCAAAAAACTTTGGTTGAAAGTGTAATTTACTCAAAAACAACTTTTTGACCCCTGAAAGTGTTAGCTGTTGCGTAAGAAAGCTAGTCTTGGTAAAAAAGAACAACCCCTCAGGCCCAGGCCAATGAATATCCATCATAGAACAGACTGGATCTGTGCTGAATAACTATCTTCAGGAGGTTAAGACTTCTTTTCAATAAATACAGTACTTACAATTAGTTTATTCTTAGGCAGTCCCTTCTGATCAAGGATAACTTATTTCCTCTCTAGGTTTGTGGGCTACTAGCAGGCTATTGGGACCAATCTGGGAACTGCAGACTCTTCCATAGATTGGGTAGGTGATGCTGACAAAGAAAGCAGAGGTTAGTTTGTGAGGTAGTATGTTACTTAACATGGATTATGTTGGGCATCTATAACTCTTAATAAATTGCCTTGTGGTTCCCATCTCCACCCCAAATCTTCTCCTTCAGTTTGAGCACTTGGGAACCAGAGATTCCACTTTCAGAGCACTATATATACTTTAACTGCTCAGTGTTTCTGTTCTACATACAACATTATTTGATGGAATGGGACCCGCTCTCAGGGCTCTCGACCATCCGCTATTTGATATCCCAAGGACACAGCAAGGAATATGAGTGTGTGTTCAGGATTTTGGGAGTTTGTGGCTCTGGGGACATGTTGATTCTAGGCCGGTGCCCCTGACTCAAGCATCATGGGAGAACATGGAACATCAGGAGCAGCGGGTTAGCTGCCAGTAGTTGTTGCCTGGAGAGCTGTGCCTTTTTGGTGCCAACTCTCCAGGCTCAGAGCTCGGAAAAAGCTACGCAACAGACTGTTTTACTTTGAGAGTGAGCTCTTTGTGCTGGGACAACGATATTTTAAAGACAAGCATTATATATGTTCATTAGCAAGGGCAGCCGACACTGTTCAATTTACATTACTACCATATAGATGCCTCCAAGTGAACGTTTTCTATCATTAAATAAATTAAATGATAACAAGGAACTGACATTGCCATCTTTCATATTTTTCTCTGACTATTTTTCTTAATATTTGAGTTTTCTATCACCACAATTACCATTGATATTCTCAGCTTTTTCTTCTGTTAATGAGAAAATGGTGTGACGGAGCTGAATTGATTGCAGATACAGTCATTAACTCAGCAGAGCAACAGCATCAATTGTATTTGTTATTCAGGGCTAATAGCCCTTCCATGATAGTGTTTTTTTTAATGTATTTGTAGCAAAATACATGGGTGAGCTTAATAACTCAACACTTATTTTGTAATCTGACTAGCCTGTGTAAAGGTAGTTGATGTTAGCTGGGTAAACTGTATGATATGATGGGCTGTTGCAAAGAGATCTTGGTGACACAAGAGATTTCAGAAGTAGAGCATCAGACATGGCAATCACACGAGTGCATCCAGGCCTTCCCTGTAGCAGGCATTTTCTTTGTGTCTCTTTAAGTAAGGAATATAATTACTCAGCTTTACCCAAATGATCTGTGCCACAGTACGAGGGGTGATTGAGAAGTTCGTGGCCTAAGGTAGAAGGAGTCAATTTTCTAGCACATTTATTATTCAACATTGTCCCCTCCTACATTTACACACTTAGTCCAGCGGTCATGGAGCATACGGATCCCTTCTTTGTAGAAGTCAGCGTCTTGGATCTCCAGAAAGTGGTAGATGAAGATGAGTTATTAACTTCAAACTATCTGCATAATCATTCAAAGAGTTGAACTGCATGTGCATGTAATGAGAGCTGTATAACTCATCTCCTTCTACTTTAGGCCACGAACTTATCAATCACCCCTGCTGGGGACAACTTTCTGGAGGTCCAAGACACCGACTTCTACAAAAAAGGGATCCGTGTGCTGCACGACTGCTGGACTAAGTGTGTAAATGTAGGAGGGGACTATATTGAAAACTAAATGTGCTAACTGTTCTAAAATTGACTCCTTCTACTTTGGACCACGGACTTATCAATCACCCCTTGTATTTAAGCATGTCGGTCCTTGGGAAATGCATCAGGCCAATGACAGATGACAGAGAAAGGGGACATGTAAATTTGGGGCATAGATAGAGTGAAGGCTGTTTTCTGCTTTCTCTATTACTACTTTCTCCTACTTTTTAGACAAATTGCCCATTTGATTACATGCTTCAATTCTGGCCTTTTGATAGCATGAAAAAAATAAGATATACATTTGTTTTGAATTTACTGGGTTCCATGAAAGACATTTATGGATTTTAGAAAACTGAATAATGATGGAACAAAGGGTGTTTGGAATATTGTAGAGGAAATATGGGTGATCTGGAGATCACATGGCCAGACAATCAGAGCTCAAGTGAACTCCAACCAATATGAACTAATAAGTAATCTTTCAAAAAGTCGTCATATACCTCAAACAATGAACATCTAAATAAAATCCAGTAAAAATATAAATGTACAAGTATCTTAATCCCTTGCATTAAAATTAAAGGTGAGCTTCCTACAATAGTTTTCAACTGCCAGAGAACATTGTACAAGTTGGTACAAATGACAAGGGTAGAACAAAAGATGAAGTCCCGCAGAACGTACAGGGACCTAGGTAAGAAATTAAACGGTGGACCTCAATGGTAGTAATCACTGGATTACTACAACTGCTAATGAATTCAGGAATAGAAAGACGGGCTAGATGAAAGTGTGGCTGTAGAACAACTGGTGCACGGGGCAGGGATTCTGGATCTTGGATCGTTGGGGTCTCTTCAAGGGTAACAGTGACTTGTGCAAGAAGCATGGGTTGCACTTAAACCAGAAGGGCACCAATATCCTAGTGAGGGCATTTGCTTCTGCCAGCAGAGAAGCTTTAAACTAGATTGGTAGGGGATGGAACTCGAGAGAGCAAGGTTAGTGAGAAGGTATGTACGAACAGCAATCAGGATAACAATGTTTACAATAAAAGGTCAGATAGGACACTAGTTCAAATCACTTCTATTTCAATATGAGTAGCTCAACAGGCAAGATGGATGAGCTTAGTGTGTGGATTGTCTCTAGGGTCAGAGATATTGTGATGACAACAGAAACATGGCTGAGAGAATGGCAGGACTGGCAGCTCAGTGCTCCAGGATAGTAATGCTTTAGTCATGGCAGGTGAGAGTGGAGGAGGAGTTGCCTTTTCGATAAAGGAGGACATAACAGCAGTGCTTGGAGAAAATATTCTCGAGGGATCACCTAACAAATACATTTGTTTAGAACTTAGAAATAAGGGAATGGCCACTTTGATCGGGCTTTGTTATATGCCCTCCTCCCTCTCAACAGTTAGCTGAAACTTGTGGAGCAGATGTTTTGAAAAATTGGATTTAGTTGTTAGAATAGTAGGATAGTGCTAGTGGGAGATTTCAATTTTCCTGGTATTTATTGAGTACCAAGAGTGCCAAGGGCCTGGATGTGGTAGAATTTGTGTAGCACATCCAAGACAGATCCCTCACTCAATTTATTGAGAAATATACTTAGGAAAGGGCAATACTGGAGATCCTTTTAGGAAACTAAGAGGCCAAATTACTGTAGTGGCTGTTGGGGAGATCTAGAGCCCACAATTCTATTTATTTTTAAATAGATATGTTGAACAATGGAACAGGTCCACAGGTTAAAGTCCTAATTTGGAGCAGTATCAATGTTGAGGGCATTAGACAAGATCCAGCTGGAGATGACTTGGTAAATCTATTTAAAGGCAAACAAACAGGTGGCAACTGGACATACCATGTTCAGGGAACTTTGGCGGATGAGAGAACCTGCTAAAAAAAAACAGAAGGAAGCATACATCATGTTTAAGCTCCTCAGTATGAATAAACCACTCAACAAATTTAACAAGTTTAAGACTAGGCATAATAGGGAAATTAGAAGGGCAAAAAGAGTGTATGAGATGGATTTGGCAGGCAGGTTTAAAGATGATCTTCAGTTGTACTGACAATATAGTTGTTGAAGAAAGTGCATAAATGGGTCTATCTAACAATTGCAAAAAGACAGAATGTATGGTGACATCCAAAAAGAAGGAGAATCCTATCTGCAGGCTGAGAATAAATGGGGAAGACATAAAACAAGTACAGAACTTTTGCTACTTAGGAAGCTGGGTGACATCAGATGGCAGGTGCGACATGGACATCAAACGAAGAATAGGGATGGCAAAAGACACCTTTACGAGAATGAAGAGTGTACTGACCAACACTAAACTAGGCATGACAACCCACCTCAGAGTACTGAAATGTTACGTTTATCCAGTTACGTTATATGGCTCAGAATGTTGGACAATATCTAGTAACATGAGGAAACGAATTGTAGCAGCAGAGATGTGGTTTTTGAGGAGGATGCAAAGAATATCATGGACAAAACGAATATCTAACGAGAATGTCATGAACAGAGCAAACACAAAAAGAGAAATAATGTATGAGATCATGAAAAGGCAACGTGACTTCACTGGACATGTGATTAGGAAAGAGGAGTTAGAATGCACGGTAATTATGGGAAAGATTGAAGGGAAGAAAGCAAAAGGAAGACAAAGACAAATGATGATGGAGACAGCATCCAGAGAACTGGAAATGAATACCAATCAATTGATCCACTTGACCTAAAACAGGAGTGTGTGGGCCATGGCAGTCAAAGCTCAAACTGGACATGGCACCTGATGATGATGATGATGACTGAAAGTAAAAGCGTGACTAAGGAGAGATGAGGCCCTCTTAAAGACCATCAAGGCCTCCTATGTGTGGAGCCACAGGAGGTGGCTGAGATTGTAATGCCTATTTATCATCAGTGTTCACTAAAAAGGATATCATGGATGCCAAAGAAATAAGGATAATAAGTAGTGAGGTCTTTGATCATATGTATATTACAAGGAAAGAGGTACTGTATATGAAGGAGAGAACTTTAAGAAGAAACTTGAAAAGTAACATCTTTACACGGAGGGTAGTGACCAAATGGAATGACCTGCCAGAGGAAGTGTCCAAGGCAGGTTCAATTGCAACATCTAAGAGGAATTTGGGTAGGTACATGGAGGGGGGGACTTGGAGGATCATGTGGTGAACACAGGCAACTGCACTAGCAGGGAGGATACTGCAGTCGGCATGGACCAGTTGTGTCGAAGGGCCTGTTTTCATGTTGTATTGCTCTATGACTGTTGCCTACACAATATTTTGAGTAGATTCCCAATGTGTTCCGGGGAAATGTTGCAACTTTGCGTTTATCCACCACTCTCCTTGAGGAGTCCAGTGACTGAGGTGTTGTTATACTATTAGAATGCAGTGCATTTCAACTTTAAGACTGAACTCAGCATCTCAGGTGTGGCAAACTTGAAAGTAGTGATTGTCTTTATTTTGCTTAGCAGTAAGTCTGTACAATTAATCAGAAATACAAGTTGAAGATAACCAAAAAGTACAGGGCTAGAGCACAGTCAGGAAGTCAGTAACAAACGGGGATCAGCAAATTTGTGATTTCCAGATTTGACCACGTAAAGGTATTCCAATTCAGCCAGCATTAAAACCCATGAATTAGTTTCCCTCCATTTTCTATTTGGTAGCATTGCACATTTATGAAAACAAATCTTCTGATAATTACCACTAAGTTAAAGAGGTTAACTTCAATTAAGGTCAGGTAAACTCTGTTTAATATTTGACCTAGCATAGTGGCCTAATAACTTAAGTGCACAGCAGGTTTGCCAATCTTCTCCACAGACTGTGTGCATAATTATTTTAGTAGCTCATGAAGCATCTTTGATTGCCTCCATTCATTACTTCAGACCCATCAGCATGATAATAACACACTGCCTCTATGTATTAGATGTGTGACCATGAACTAAGAGGTATGGTTAATGTAAGTAATATGTTTATTCATTGTGGATAATACAGAACTCAGTCAATGAATAAATTTGTACAGTAATACAGTGCTTGAAAAGACAGTTGGCATTTGGAACACCCACGCTCCTCTTTAGCAGCAAAGAAAATGTTTATAGAAATGTTCTCATCAACCAGCTAATTATATAAGCAGTTCATGTGGGAAAAGGGTTGAATTTTGATTGCTTTTGAACTTTTGTAATGCCTCTTACTTTGTTACGGCCAACTTAATTTAATGCAGAAATGATTATTAAGTTAGTTGAAATAAATGTATATTCTAGTATTTCTTTACTGGGGATTACTTTGAAGTTAGGAACAGCATAAATATACATTTTATTTTATCACCTGTTGGATGGTATGTAATATAGAGAAAAAACATTTTGAAGAATTCTCATTAATTAAAAACAATCTTTTCCTATTTTCTTTTGTACTTTACTGCAATTGCGGTGAAGATTGATAGCCTTCTAGGCAAATGAAGTATTGTATAATTAGGTTAACTAAAGAGATAGAAGGAGTTAAACTGGCTAATGTCCAAAGATCAGGGCTTAGAACACTGTGCATGCTTAACCAATACCTGTTCATTAAATTAAATTGGTGCTACACCACACTAAATATTTCAAGTACGTTCCGTCATCAATATCTGCTGAATGCATAAGTAATCGGTCAGATATTGAGAGCAGCTAGTACTAATTATAAATAGCCCATGGATTAAGGGACATTTTGACCTTAAAGTTGGGACTTTTTCATTTAGTTGAATGATGGTTGTCTGAAAAGGATGCATCAAGATTTTCTAATTTTGCACTGGAGTTCTTGAGAAAAAGTAAGAGGGAGATCTTATTTCTGCTGGGATTCAGGGAGGCCCTTTTAGACTTATGCTCAGAAAGCAACAAAGAAGGAACAAGAGGTCAAAGCCAGACTATTGTTCCATAAGCATTGATTCATGATAGGAAAGTACTGTAACATGAGCTATAAAAATAGCCAAGATCAACTGAGATATCACAAAAACCAAACCAATAACCTTGCTGCCCAGCAACCTCATAAGATCCTATGACATATGAGCAGAAATAGGCCATTCGGCTCATCAAGACTGCCCCATCATTCCCACTCAATCCCATCTTCCCCATAACTTTGACACCCTTACTAATTAAGAACCTACCAACCTCTGCTTTAAATATACCCAATGACTTTGACCTCCACGGCTCTCAACACCACCTACTAACAATCTGTTAGCCAATAAATAACTCTTTAATTTACCTCACTTCCACACTTTTATCACTGTTGTGGGCTACTAATCCACAACTCACAGTACATACGCTGGCAGTCAATTCAGCGAAGTACTTCACTGACACACTTAACTCTTCTTTACAAAAAGAAGTGGCACGTAGGAACAGGATGTGGCATCGCTTGACAGGAAAATTTATTGGGCCTCACATAAGAAATGTTAGTTGTTGAGATTCAACAGGTCAGGCAGTGCCTATGAAAGGAAATGAATTGTTGACATTAGCAGACAGTAGTGGACCATAGTATGACGGATGATTGATAAGTTTGTGGCCTAAGGTAGAAGGAGTCAATTTTAGGAAACCTAGCACATTTATTTTTCAATATAGTCCCCTCATACATTTACACACTTAGTCCAGCAGTTGTGAAGCATATGGATCCCTTCTTTGTAGAATTCGGCATCTTGGACCTCCAGCAAGTGGTCCACAGCAGAGGTGATGGATAAGTTTGTGGCCTAAGGTAGAAGGAGATGAGTTATACAGCTCTCGTTACATGCACATGCAGCTCAACTCTTTGAGTGATGATGCAGGAAGTTTGAAGTTATTAACTCACCTCCGTCTACCTTAGGCCACGAACTTATCAATCACCCCTGCTGTAGGCCACTTTCTGGAGGTCTAAGACACCAACTTGTACAAAGAAGGGATCTGTATGCTCCACAACCACTGGACTAAGTGTGTAAATGTAGGAGGGGACTATGTTGAAAAATAAATGTGCTAGGTTTTCTAAAATTGACTCCTTCTACCTTAGGCCATGAACTTATCAATCAACCTTCGTACAAAGGGATGTAGGTGGGAAGCAGAGGGCGCTATGTGTGCCTGTATGTTTTAAGCCCTATGGAAAACTTTTGTTAGCTTTCTCAGGAAGGGAAATCCCTTAGGCACAAGCCTCTGTTGGCATGAAATGATCCTCCTCTGAACCTGTCTCATTACAGAAAGCCAATAACTGAAACCTTCCCAGACCAAAAAGAAAGGGTGAAAAAAGACATTGAAAATAAAGGTCATTGGAACCTAGATTCACAGCAATTGGCTGACAGGCGGACACGCGTGTCTTAAAGACGAGATGGGGTATCTTCACAATGGTAAGACATAAATGTGCATGAAGTGGAGTAATGGAAAGACATGTCAAGGGAAAGGATAGTGCAAGTGCTGGAGCATAAATTTATACATTCGAGTGACAACAAATAAAATCTAAAACAGAAAATTTAGCTAGTCAAGTGCCATCTGTGGAAAATGATAGTAGCTAATGCTTCAGGTCAATCATCTTTCCCATAACTTTAACTGAGAAGCAGTTAAAAACTGGTACTTGTCAGCCAATATAATATGTCCATATTAAGAACAGAGCACATAGCTATGTTGGATAAGTATTGGTTAGGTATGTTTCTTTTTAAATATTGTAATTATATTTTGTTGTTGTTGAGATATAACAGCAGATAAGAGCAGAATATTTAAATTATACAGAAGAGTAGGAAAAAAACTAACTAATATATGGATCCATATGTAGAAAGCATTCTATTTATCTTGTAATTTTATATTTTTGTTATTGGGATGGTATTAGTGGTCTAAAACTATTATACCAGTAGATGTCACTGCTGCACCTAGTAATGTCTTCTAGTGATTTGCTGACACAAAGCCAGTGAAGGCAACATTTTAGGAAAACAACAAGAGCATTGAACAAAAGAGCATTCATTTTTATCAGTCTACAGGCAATTTTCAAATGTTCAATGCGGTAGATGGGAAGAATAATCTGAAAGTAACTTGCTTGCCCTGAAGGTTACAGAGATTTACCAGGACGATACCTGAATTAGAAAGCTTGACTTAGGAGGATAGGTTGAGTGAGTTATGGCTTTTCTTTTTGGAGAGAAGGAGACGAAGAGGTGATTTAATAGAGGTGTAGAAAATAATGTCATAGACCGAGTGAAGAGCCAAAGACTTTTTCCCAGGACAGAAATGGCTAATACAAGGGGGCATAACTTTAAGGTGTTTGAAGGAAAATATAGGAGGGTTGTCAGAGCAGGTTCTATACACACAAGGGTATGCACATGGAATGCGCTGCTAGGGTGGTAGTAGAGGCAGATACATTTGGGACATCTAAGAGACTCTTAGATAGGTACTTGGATGAAAGTAAAATGGAGGGTTATGTGAGAGGGAAGCATTAGGTTAATCTTAGAGTAGGTTAAAGGATTGGCACAACATCCTGGGCTGAAGGACCAGTACAGTCCTATACTGTTCCACATTCATAAGCCAGAAAAGGTGAGTAGACAATTTATTTAAATTAGATGCCTTCAGTTCTTGCAAGTTGGTAGTCCCACCAGTCTAATTTGGCACTACACCTACAATGACCTTTCACCAGAGCTATTTGTAACAATATAATAACCTCTGTAACCATCATGCAGAACTTCAAGTGTGTAGCTACTTTATATTTTTAGAGTATATGCTAATTTCTAGATATTTTTGATGTATTTTATTACAGAGGAGATAACATTTTTATCTTCTATGATATTACTGGTTTTGTTATGTTGTTGCTCTCCGCAGAAATAGTTTGGCAGCAGTGAAGAAGGAAATTGTCAGAAACCAGGAAGCACAATCAAAACAGGATGGCAAAAGCTCATCCACAACAAGGATTCGGGGAGGATATATCCTCCATTAGCTTTAGTGAGGAGGAATACCTGAGACACTTTCTCTTCACACCTGCTGCTAGTGCAATTCGTGGTGGTCCACATTGCCATAGATTTCATCACTTAATTTTTATCAATTCATTGGCATTGTTCAAAGCCATTAGGGATTCTGTCGCCTCAGTATGTAACCGGTTTGCTGTATGGAGGAGCATGCCAGGTATCCAAGCAACTGTAAAAGTAATCTGGTCATCAGGGTGAAAAGCATCCAAATGATTTTAAGAAATAAATGATATGATCTAATATCTATTACAGATATATGGTTGCAATGAGTATGGGAATTAAATATTCAAGCGGATACTCAACTTTTAGAAGAGATAGGAGAAATAAAAACAATGTTGCATCCTGATATTTAAGAATGGGATAAAGGTGATACAAAGGAAGAAACTTAGCTCAGAAATACAACAAGTAAAATCATTTTGGGTGGAATGAGGAGGTAGAAAACTTAGGATGGAGTTGTATAATGGCTTCCAAGATACAATGCTAATTCAGAACACATGATAAATAAAGAAATTAAGGAAATAAAACATTTAACATGAACAGTAGGATAATCATGGAGGATTTTGATTCATACAATCAAGGCAAGTCAATTGAGTAGTCCTCAAATGGAAGATGATTATATCTGAGATGACTTACAAGATTATTATATTGAGTAACCAAAGGGGGAGCAAGTTAGTTTATATCCAGTGTTGTGTAGTGAGCAATGGTTAATTTATGATTTGATAGTTAAAGGGTCTTTCAGGAACAATGATCTTAACATAACAAAGTTTTATGTAAATTTTAAAGCTGATTTAGTTCAGTCCAAAACCAAGGTGTGGTACCTAAAATAACGCAAACTGTAAAGGTATGAGACATGGTTCAGCAGTGGTAGACTACATTGAAAAGATATGATAATAAACAAGCCATAGTTAACATATAGTTTACAAGTAATATATCTCAAATTATGGCATAAAAAATCAAAAAGTAAAAGTATTACAGCTATGCCTATCAAGAAAAGTTAAGGATGCTATGAGATCGAAGAGAAAGATAGATTGAGAAAGGTACATTGTGTATACATCCGAGAAAGGCAGTCAGCAATTTTTTATTCCAGATTTCCATCAGTCATTTCTAATTTTTTAAGCATTTCAAGTTATCATTTGTATTTTCACCCATTTTGTGTTCTTGTCATCTAAAAACTTTTATTTACAGAGAACTCCCATTGTTTGCTTCCCACACCCCCTCTTTCTCTGCATCTGAAAATCTGTTCTTCCTTTTTCTCACCTCTAGTCTTTGATGTTTGCTCTGTTTCTCTCTATAGATATTGTATGCTAAGTAGTTCTAGCATTTTCTGTTTTAATTTCAGATTTCAAACATCTGTGTAGTAGTACTTTGTTTTTAATTGATGTTCCAATTATCCCATTCTCAGCTGAGAACAGTTAACTTAGCAAAGGCAAGACTGAATCGAGGAGGTTTTGGTTTGTTTCAGTATTGTACCAGCTAAATGCATTTTAGCTATTTTAATTTATTGGTTCAGCCAAGCAAAAAAACAGCCTGCATTCATTTGAACAGCATTAGCTAGTACTGAAACATTCGCTTAAGTACACATCACAAAACTTGTTGAACGCCCAGCAGGACCATGACCCCATTCGTTCCTTGGTTTGAAATGTCTGTGCGTCATTTTACATCCATAAAACATCAGTTTCCATGGTTATGGGGATGAATGAGCGGCTCTGTGAAGTGATTATTGATTGTTCAGTGATGAGAAACAAATTAATGCTTGATTTACCTTTACAGGTAAGCAAAGGTTAAAAATACATATTTTTGAGAGTCCATCCATTCTGCAGTTGAGAACTTGAGGTATGCTAATCGGAAGAAACAACTTCTCATGCAACATACCGTACTCTGGAGAAGGGCAAATCATTTGCAATAGGATAAGATTAATCCACCTCTGAAATCCATGTATTCTGTGGGAATAATCTATGCTTTCCCTTTCATCCCAGCTGGGGGAACTTGGGATAATACTTCATGCTAGAAAATCTTCCATATATATTCGATAAATAACTAATCATAGACTACATAATTACTGCATCTTGTGGAATTATTTGCATCTATTTTTTCTGCAAATATTGTATTTGAAGTATCTATTTTGAACAATTATGAAATATTCTGATGTCTGTACACCACACCTTGGAAAGGAGCTTGCATAATGCATTGAAGAATAGCAGTGCAGTGTGATTGTCTTAAGAAACCAGAGGAGAAATAACAAATGATGCTTCACGCGTTGTAAACAGTACTGATGATGCCCTTTGGTGGGGTAGAAAGAAAAAGAAATATGATGAATCACTACTTAGTGCATGATAGAATATGCTTCAATTCTCTAGGATATTGTTTTTACAATGCTGCTGTCATAGTCATACATTGATGATTTGCCTATCATTCAGTTTTATTTGCAGTAATGGATTTAGCAAAATCCAGCATCTAAATAAATTGTTTTGCTCAGATATAGCAGAGATTAAATTGAAATGCTGACGTATGTTGTTGGAAATGTGTAACTGCTGTTTTAAGCAATTGCCATATTGTGATTATGTAACCTAGCAACCAGTCAGACCTGTTGAAAATATCCATTATGCTAATCATTTTAGTGTATACTATTTTTGCAGTTTTATAGAATCCAACAGACGAGACTAAACCAGACAGGATTGGACATGTTAATTGCTTGCTGAAGCAATCTGTATTAACTTTTGTTGGATTTTTCTCTCTCCAGTCTAAGCAAGGCAATTTGCCATATAATTAAAGTATGAACACAACCATGCTGCCAGCTGGCCATTTCTGGCATTTATTCGGCCTGAGCTCAGCAGGGTGGGCAACATGTGTTGCACGCATTCTAAAGCTTATGGTTTAGTGACCTGGGCACCAGTGAATCAAAAATGTTCAAAATAGTCAATCCATTTTTTGGGAATACAAGTTCCCTGCCTAATGTTGAGGCCAATTCACAGCTTATTACATAACCCACGTAAGATATGCAATTAATTTAGTTTTAAATGCATAGACTTATGTTAAATTTATTCATCTAAAATGAGGTTTCACACAAAGCCTCAGCTTTAATTTGAATATGAAAAAAACATGTTTTTATTCAGATTATGCCATAAGATTTGCAAAGCCAAGTCTTAAAGATTGCAGATAATACCCAATTAGAAAAAATACATTTAAAGACTATTTTATCTTTAGGAACAAAATAATAGTTGGTTCACTCAGTTCCAAGGCTTTTCTGCCACTACCTGTGATCTGAATTCTACGTTTGGGTTATAAAGTTAATAAAAGATACAGTATTTCAATGGCTCTTTGTACTCAATAAATTTATCAACGTAATATGGAAGTATTTAGAATGTTAAAGCTAGTTCAATGTAAATAACTTCTGTAATCACAGCAATTTAAAATCAAATCATGTGCTTGTTCACATTCAAATAACGAGCTAAGGTTTGGTCCAAAGCCGCTCCCAATCTATTCTCCTCAGCTTCTGTCTAATACTGCTGTAATTAGCCTTTCTCCAGTTTGGTCGGGTCCTGCCAGGCTTCGGTTGCCAGGTCCTGCACATCGCTTTTTTCTTGATTTTTCCTTTTGAAGTCTCCGACACAGTGAAGATAATAGCAAGACCCACCCACCACCTGTTGATAATACCAAAGAAATTACAAATAATTTGCAATTTTACGGCTAGACAAAGAGATTATTAAAAACTGATATGGCAAAGAAATTGGTGATGTGAAACTAATTCACTTCACCTTTTGGGCACAGTAATTACAGAAAAAAAACCCTTTGTTATTTTTCCTGAAGCAGTACCGCCACCAATTACATTTTTCACATGGCTAAATGACTTAAACTTGAAGTGAAGGGATGGTGAAGCTGTTAAGTGCAAGTGCCTGATGGCATGAATGCTTCTATTTGTCACTAGAGAGATCACTGCACTTGGGTGAATTCCAAAATACTTCTCTCATAACATTTATAAGCTTGTTGGCTCGAGTCCTAATAATTTAACAACCCTGATAATGCCGGTGTACATGGAGGTAAGATTGCAATACTGAAACTAGACTTTTATGTATATAGCACTTTTGAACAAGGAAAATCGTGCAGTGTTTACAATTCAGTACTTTGAAGTGTAAACATTATACTCCTAGAGGGAAATGGCACAACAAACTAGTGCATGGTGGAATCTAAAAAGGAGACATCGGATGCAAAATATGGCGTTCTATTTTATGATGCTGGGTGGAGGGGGTGGGGAGGAATTTAGATTTGGAAGTCTGGTGATCACTGTTTGATTTGAAAGGTCCCACAACATCTATTACACGAGCAGCCAATTGAAATCTGTGTTTAACTTACTACCTACATGGCGGTCCATTCATCTGGGCAGCGGTTCCTGGTTCTGCATCACGTCAGTCTAGACGTGAAGCTTGAGCTAGGTCTCAGGAGCTTGGAGAAGAAGCAGTGCCACTGAAGAAGTATGAAAGCAAATCAAATATATGGAAATACACAGCAGACATGTGTATCTGTTAGGGGGTGGGGGAGTGGGTAGAGTAATAAAGATGTGTATGGTTTTCAGAGGAGGTTGGGGAGGGGTGTTATTTGAAGCAGTTCACTGACTTCCAGCTGTAGATGAGGAAAATATTGACAACAATCCAACAGAACAGCTGATTTCTTATTGTTGATGCCTGATAGTTGTTTCAAAATTTACCAAAGATTTAGTACATTTCTTTCCTTACTCCCAATGACTCATGTTTACTGGTTTACTTTTAAAAAATGTTGTCCAACATCTTCATTACCAAAGCTCTTCACCTCTTATAAAAATTCCCCCACCCACTTTTGGATGAAACACTGAAGACTGATCTTTCACAATCACTTGAAAAAGATAGTGTGAATTAGGAAAGATGAGGGAACAAATTTACTAATTATTTTGATCCAAAACTGCCTTCAAGTCAGATTTAGGTGCATGGACTAATCTTGACAAAAGTTATAGGAGTTATTTTCCATATGTAATGCTACTGACCAAGCTAGAAGAAGAAGAAGAAGAGACACCAGTGCAAAGGAAAAAAAAGAAATGAGATGTAGCTAGTAAGACTTATGAAGCAAATGAATAGCCTTTGCTTTTCACTCAAGCAATTAACTCTACATGGCTAGGAATGCAAAGCAGGGGAAAATAAATGATTATTATTGACCTGATGGTGGCGTTTTACTACAGCTGATGAAAATTGACGATGGTGGTTTAAAGTAAATGGATATAATTGCACTAAAGTGTGTGTGTGGCAAATATACAAGTAGGGTTTGTCTAATCTGATAATGTAAGAGTGATGAATAATCTGACAAGGTTTTGATTGGTTTGTCAGACAGTGAACAGACTAAAGTACAGGGGTGATGTTACAGCCATTAGTAACCAGAAGTCACAAGGTCACTACTTACAGATTTAAATCTATCTTAGAAAGGTCAAACTGCAACACAGATTTATCTTTTTTTTTCATAAAATCAATTGTATTAAAAAATAATCCAGTGACCAAAGCAGAACAATAGAGGAGCAAAATATTTATCGTGGAACTATATATGGACATTTTATCATGTAGGACTGTGTTTTGATGCTTAAATTTCAATGTTTTGTGTGCAAATTGTAATCATCCTCTAAGAATTTAAAGTTTAATGAAATTTGGCCCTGTTCTTCTGATGATAATGATACACACAGCAGGCATTTTGTGCATAAAACGTGCACAGAATAACATTACCTGTCATGCCAGGCTCATTTGGAATGCTATCAGACTCACGCTTTCCTGATTAAGAATGAACAGAGAATCCCGTTTCCATGGTGACCCTTCGTTGACTTGGTCACTCACACTGCTGCAGGCCATCTGGAGAATCAGAAGGCCTCTGCAAATCTTCACAGTGATTCTAGATGGGGTGCCTTTTTCCAGGAGTTTTGTGGTGGACCTTCTGGACATTTCCACAAGCTGAACGTTCAGGCAGGGCATGTACTTGTTCCTGAGGAAGGCGGTGAAGGCTGGTTCATATCCACAAACTCCATGGCTCGATAATGTTCAAGAGGACTTCCTCCCAACTCTTTGTAGAGCAGAGTATTCAGCAGCTAAGTCGGTGGTGGAAGATCTCTGACCCTTCCATGGCTGAAGCTGCAAGACTGTATCTATATCTGAACATATCTGTCCATAGAGGCTAAGATTACCATCACCATAAACATCCTAACCTCTGATCATTCCAGGCAATAGCAGATGATACATTTTTCAGATCCCCCTCTCTAGCAAATATGACTTTGCTTCATTATCCTCAAACAGAGACATACATACTGATAGATTTGCAAGTATTGGGAATTTGGTGAGGTCAGACAGGGGATGAAGGTGGTGGATGAGAGGGAGTTACAAAACTATAAGCACGTTGTGCTCAAGGTCTCTCATTAGATTCTGGAACACTTAATGAATTACAAGGGTTATTCAATATCTGAGTTCATTGTAGGTCATAAGAAAACAAAGTCACATGGTCATTGTCATGTATCTTCCCAGTTCACGTGCCTCTAATTATTAGATATTCCATGTTTCCTGCCACAGTTCAGCATAAAGATTGAACTTTGGGAGAGGTATAGGTCAAGAGGACTATCCCTTTCTTTTTCAGCTCATAGCTCCTTCTAGGCTTCAGTGAACATAATGGAGTACCCATACAACACAATCAATCCCACAGCGGAAAATATCGTTGGTACCCTCAAGATATGCTTGCAGCATTGATCCACTTCTGAGGGCAGAAGGCATCTTATTTTGTTATTATATGCCACATCATGCACAACATTAGCATCAGGAATGTCAAACCCTAAAGAAAGTGAGAGAACAATGGAAGGAAGAGGAAATCTCGGCATCATCACCCACTATCAATGTCCTTTCAGGACCAATGTGCATTTACTGGGAGTTACCTTAGTAGTCCAATCCTCAGGCACTCAGTCCATGCAGGGAGTCAGCAAACATGGAATCAACACCCACCTCTGGAAGTCATTCACTCAGGATCAATACCAAGGTTTGGGCTGATTCACATTCTACACTTCAACAGCAGCAGGACTCACTAATAGTCACATAATTCACAGCAAAACCTACATATTTGCACAGAGGTGGCTGTGATAGCTGATGAGTCTCCTTTTCTATAAATAACTTTCTTTCCTGTAGCTTTCTTAAACTTAATAGTAAAAAAATGTTTTTCTGCCTAAAGCACCTGGACATTCCTGATAGTTCTAAATTAATGAAAATTACCAGAGATACTTTTAGCAGCAACTGAATTCAGAAAGAATCTCTACTTAGAACAATTGGTCAGTCCAATTAAGTGGTTTTGTTAAGGATCATTACATAAAAATGTTGTGACCGAAGTGTTACGTACGTTGTGTGAAAGCTATTCACCCAATTGCTCATCTCAGGACTGGTGAAGTTTGCAAGGCCTTGCGTATGTGACTCTTAGTTAAGTGACAGAAGGCTGAACTATGCCATGACTTCTCATATGGTCAGTTGTTGGGATGCAGCTTTGAGCCTCAATGACTCTCTGAACTGAAGGATCAGCAAGGCGTGCTACTTTGTGCCCATCTTTGAACTTGGCAAATTAGTGCTGAGATACTCATAGAACGATTGTAAGTTTTGGTACAAAAGACCAATTGTGCAATTGTGCTCATACTGGACAAAGTGTGATTAATCCATTAATTCCATTTCTTTCTATTTAGTCCATAGCTGTGCAGGTTTATGGTTCTTCAAATGCTTAGGTAGGTAATTTTTCAATGTGCTGAGGCTTTTCTTTTTCTCTGACTACAGATAGTGTGTTCCAGACTCCAACCACTTACTAATTGAAGCATTTTATTTTAGTTTAAATATATGTACGTTCACTAGTTACCTACACAACTGCCAATATTTTTGTTAATAACTTTACTGTCATTAATTTAGCCTGTTGAGACCTCAATTTTATACAATTCCAATTTTCTCATAAGGGAAAGTGGTCTTGCTAATTCTCTCTACAATTCTTCAGTCTTGGCAGCCTCTTTGTCAATCTGCTCTGTGCCTGCTCTTTTCCTATTACACCCTGCATGCACTGCAGTGACCAGAACTGTACAAAGTGCTCTAGCTGTGAGCTAACTAATGTTTTACACAGTTCTGAAATATCCTCCCTGCTCTGGTTTTATGCCTCAGATTGTATAAATTCACAACTACATTCCTTTCCAGATTTGCTGACTTCGAAGATTTGTAAATATGCCCTCCAAGATCCTTTGTTCCTCTATACTTCTTAGTTTCATTCCATTTATTATACTCTGTCTTAGTTTCCCTCCAAAAATGCATCACGATTCAAAGAACTGAAATCTATTTGCTACTTTTGCATTCACCTGATCAATCCATTGATGATTCTCTGTAACTAGAAGCTTGCTTTCTCGCAATTAAACACACTGACAGTTTTAACATCATTTTGTAAATGCTATTTATTGTTGTCCCATTATTTAAGTGGAAATTATTTAATCATACCAGGAAAAGCAAAGGGCCCAGTATTATACTCTACTGCATGCAGTCATTAAAATTCTTGCTGTGCTTTACCTGATGCAATTTTTAATCCAACTTGCCACTTTGGGTCTCTTTTTCTTTGGCTTTTGCTTTCCTGATTAATCTGCCAAGTGGGACTTTGTCAGATGCCTCACTAAAATCTATATGCACTACACCAACAATCTTGTTGCTGCCTCCAATTTAATTAAGTTGGTCAGACACAACCTTCCCTTAACAAATCCATGTTGACTGTCTTTGATTAACTGGTGTGCCTCCAAATGCTGATTTATGCTGTCCCTCAGAACACTTTCCAGTAATCTGCCCTTTACCAATGACAGACTGATTGGTTTGTAGTTATTCACTTAATCCCTTTTATAAACAATTGCACCACTTATGCAACATTGCTATCCTCCAGTAATGCACCTGTAATCAATGAGAATTTGGAAAATGATCATCAAACTCTGTGGTATTTGCTATTTTTTTATTAACCAGGTTCATACTTTGTCCAGGCTTGGTGATTTCTCTACTGTTAAAAAGAATACCTCCAGTGTGCCCATTCATTATTTGTCATTTGCAATGCTGTACATTTAATTTACTCCTTTGGCCCATGTGCGTCCTTCTTCCATGAATTACAATACAAAGAATTTTACAATCTTCCTTCCTCCACACTGCTGCTAAGGTTTCTGAAAGGCCTACATTCTCCTTTGTAGGATTATTTCCTTTCATGGATTTAGAGAACTTCACTTTTTTTTGGTTATTTCTTTTTCTCCATGTCCCTCTTTTTCCTTTCCTTTAATTTCACTCATTTGTCTGAGAGATTTTCAGGCTTTATATAGTGTTGAGATCTTATATTCCATAATAAGCTGCCAATCTTTGTTCTCAGTTGCTTTATCTGCTGCCCTGTGGATGCCATTAATAACCATCTTGATCTAGAATCAGGCAGTCTCCATTTTCTCTTAAAGGAGATATTTGTTCTGCACTATTACCATCTCATAACTGTTCTGGGTCCAGACTTGCTTCATTGTAATTCAATCTAATAAAGTAAGCCTGTGTAGAACTTACACTCTGGATTATTGTTTATCACAATTCAGTTAGATTTTTGTTATTGGTAATAAGCCTGCACCCAGTATTTCCTCTTGCTGCCCAATATTTTCCACATACCAATTTCATTTCCTGAAACAAAAATACATATTTACTCCCACCTTAACCCCAAAATCACCTAGTTAGGTGGACTAAATATTGATTGAACACTTAAAAAAAATTATTTGCTTAGCCATTAACTCGATCTTGTGGAGATGCTGCTGTCAGTGTAATTGAGATTCCTAACTTTTGGATTTAATTTTCTATTTTTCTCCCACTGTTACCATAATACCTATTTTAATTCAATCTATTCAAGAACAATCAGCAGCAGTAGCAGCTTCCCACCTTTTAAACCATGCTTCAGAAGTGGCCATAGTTCTACTCTCACCTTCTACATGCTCTCACTTCACATCTCTCTCCTAGATTCATTATATTAATGTGTAAACAATGAATCATTTCCCCCCAAAAAATTCCCCTCAGCTTTTGTTTCCTCTACCTCACAGGCTTGTTTATTAAACACACAGGCAATTTTCAACCCCCCCCCCTTTTTGAATTTGCCAATTAATTCTTCTAGCCAAGCTGAGCACTATGACTGAGAACCAAGTTTTTAGTCATATACATTATGGAAATAATGGAGTCTATATATTAGTTGGGACCCCTCAGTACTTCTTTAAAATCAAACTTTCAAATGTTGAATGGCATGTGCAAAATAAGTATCTACAACATTAACTGTTAAAGGTGTGAAGACATAACCAATAAAGGAGCCTGCTGGTTCCATTTAAAGATTTCATTGGATTGATGGATCACTAGCATTGATTTCACAAATATGTCCAAATGAATATTGACCTTTAACTGGGAGGAAAGTTTCAGATGTGTGCATATAAATATGCAAACAAATTTATAA
The DNA here is from genome assembly GCF_963921235.1 of Mobula hypostoma. Taxonomy (NCBI): domain Eukaryota; kingdom Metazoa; phylum Chordata; class Chondrichthyes; order Myliobatiformes; family Myliobatidae; genus Mobula; species Mobula hypostoma. The sequence continues at coordinate 56,319,753 of NC_086102.1, read as the reverse complement.
ACCCAATTGCTTTAATTCTCCGAAGACTAGCAGCTTTGATTTCCCTATAGTACTACAGAGGATCCTGGCTCAAGAAATATAGGGCCCCTCTTGAAATGTTCTCAGATGCAAATAATGGTTTAAAGTACCTTCCCACTGTCCAATTAATAGAAATTTTCCAGAAAATCACATCGCCCTTGCAACAGTTTCACCTCCCTTGAAGAACAATATCCATGTGTTTATGGGATTTGCCAGCACTTGTCCAGATCATAGCAGTGTGACCTTTGTCTTGAAAGCTCCTTCCCCTGAATCCCTGCTATTCCCAAAGCTAGATTACTATTTTGAATACACATTCTTTCCACTGAAATTAGAACCTGTATTCAGCAATTGTCCAGATGAACAGAGCAATTGGAAATCTAAACCAGGGCCCTCATGGAACACAAGATTCTGGCCTATTGACAGCCTACATTGCTTTAAAGCTTTTCAACTTTTTAAGAGTATATACAGGGACACTTGGAACTATTTGAAGGAAATTCAAATAGTTACTTAAATCATTTTACATCACAACTCAGTAATGAAAGCATGAATACGACCAAATAAAGCAAAAAAAAATCAAACAAAACTTGTCAAAGCTTACCTTTTTACTGAAGGTTGCAAGTCACATTAAAATAAATGTGACCATTTAGGGCAAGTTGAAAGGCCAGATGCAAACATTATGGAGTTCCTTGGCTGAGAATGCTATGGAACTGGACCGTGAGTTCAGTGATGGATCAAGAGGCCAGGCCAGCTGGCACCTGACTTCCAAACCTCTTCGTGTCCCCATACAGAAATGCACAGGTGTAAAGTCATTGGCAGGTTGATGCGTGCAAAATAAACCATCAAGAGAAAAGTGTGCAATGCTCTTACAGCCACTAGCAACCCAGGTTCAATTCCGCTGCTCTCTGTAAGGAATCTGTATGTTCTCCTTGTGGTTGTGTAGGCTTCCTCCTGGTGCTCTGGTTTCCTCCCATATTTCGAAAAAGTAAGCTGTGTGTTAATTGGTCACATGGGTGTAATTGGGCAATCTAGGCTCATTGGCTCGGAAGGGTCTGTTACTATGCTGTAAATAATTAAATAAACAATTAAATAAATCTGACCCCAGCCATTGAATGAAAAATAATTATTTGCATCTTCACAGACATTCTTTATACAAACTTGTAAATCATAAAGTGTAGAGACATAGGGTCGTGGAACACAATGGCACAGCAACAGGCCCTTTGGCCCATCTAGCCTGTGCCCTTTGGCCCATTAATCTGCCTAGTCCCATTGACTTGCACCCAGACCATAGCCTCCCATGCCCCTCCCACCATGTAACTATCCAAATGTCTTCTAAATTTTGAAAACATCCCCACATCCACCACTTCTGCTGGCAGCTTATTCCACACGCCCACCAAGCTCTGAGTGAAGAAGATCCTCCTCATGTTCCCCTTAAATATTTCATAATTCACCCTCAACACATGACGTCTAGTTGTAGTCTCTCCCAACCTCAATGGAAAAAGCCTGCTTGCATTTACTCTACCTATACCCCTCATAATTTTTTATACCTTTGACAAATCTTCTACATTCTTCAGAATTAAGTCCTAACCTATTTAAACTTAAAACACAAGAAATTCTGCAGATGCTGGAAATCCAAATCACAACACACAAAATGCTGAAGGAACTCAGTAGGTCAGGCAGTATCCATGGAAATAAACAAACAGACAACGTTTCAGGCTGAGACCTTTCTTTAGGACTGGAAAGGAAGAGTGAAGACGCCAGAATCAAAAGGTGGGAGAAGAGAAAGAAGGATAGCTATAAGGTGATACATGAAGCCAGGTGGTTGGGAAAGGTAAAGGGATGGAGATGAAGGAATCTGATAGGAGAAGAGAGTGGACCATAGGAGAAAGGGAAGGAGGATGGGCTCCAGGAGAGGAGCTAGGCAGGTGAGAAGAGGTAAGATACAGGAGTGGGGAATAGAAGAGGAGGGGAGGGGAAGGGATAATTCCTTTTACCAGGGGGAAAAATCGATATGCATATTATCAGGTTGGAGGCTACTTAGACGCGTTGCTCCTCCACCCTGAAGTTGGCCTCATCATGGCACAAGAGGAGGCCAGGAACTGACACGTCGGAATGGCAATGGGAATCGGAATGAAAAAGGTGCTCCACCAGTAAGTTTCAACTTTGGTGGACGGAGCAGAGGTGGTTGTTTGTTCAAGCTTACCCTATAACTCAAGTCCTCAAGTCCCTGGAACATCTTCGTATTTTCTCTGCACGCTTTCAATCTTTTATTTACATCTTTGCTATAGAGTGGTGACCAAAACTGGACACAAAACTCTAAATTTAGCCTCACCAAAGACTTATACAATTTCAACTTAACATCCCAGCTCCTGTACTCAGTACATTGAATTATGAAGGCGAATATGCCAAAAACTTTCTTTACAATCCTACCTACTTGTGACACCACCTTCAATGAATTATGGATCTGTTTTCCCAGATCCCTCTATTCTACCACAATCCTCAGTGTCCTACCGCAAAGTGCACCACCTCACACTTGTCTGCATTAAACTCCATCTGCCATTTTTCAGCCCATTTTTCCAGCTGGTCCAGATTCCCACTGCAAGCTTCGATAATCCTCCTCACTGCTACTATACCTCCAGTCTTGGTACCATCCACAAATCACTGATCCAGTTAACCACAGTAGTATCCAGATCATTGATATAGATGACAAACGACAACAAACCCAGCACTGAACACCGTGGCACACAATCAGTCACAGGCTTCCAGTCAGAGAGGCAACTCTCTACTACCAATCATTGGCTTCACCCACAAAGCCAATGTCTAAAACAATTTACTACCTCATCTTGAATGCCAAATGACTGTACCTTCTTGACTACCCTCCCATGCAAGATCTTGTCAAAGGCCTTGCTAAGGTCTAGGTAGCTTATATCCAATGCCTTCCCTTCATCAACTATCCTGTTAAATTCCTTGCAAAATTCTATAAGATTGGTTAGTCAAGCCCACCATGCACCCAGCCATGTTGACTATTCTTAGTAAGTCCTTGTTTATCCAAATACATATATTTGGTCCCTTAGAATACCTTCCAATAACTTTCCTACTACTGACGTCAGGCCCACTGACCTATAATTTCCGAGCTTATCCTTAGAGCCTTTCTTGAAGTATGGAACCATATTAGCCACCCTCTAATCCTCCAGCACCTCAGCCATAGCTAAGGACGTTTTAAATATCTATGGGAGAGCCACTGCAGTTTCTGCTCCAGACTCCCAGAGTGCCTGAAGTAATACCTAGTCAGGCCCTGAGGATTAATCCATCCTAGTCTGCCTCAAAACAGCCAACATGTCCTCCTCTGTAATCTGTGTAGAGTCCATGAAGTCGCCGCTACATTGCTTCACATCTATATACTCTGCCTGTCTCTCGAGTAAATACCAATGCAAACAATCCATTTAAGGTCTCCCTATCTCTTTCAGCCCCATGCATATTTTACCACTCTCATCTTCCAGAGGAACGTTTTTGTCCCTTGCTACCCTTTTGCTCTTAATATATCTGTAGAAGCCCTGAGGATCCTCCTTCACCTTGTCTGCTAGAGCAACCTCATGCCCTCTTTAAGCCCTCCTCATTTCCTTCTTAACTGTTCTCTTGCATTTCTTATAATACTTTAGTAACTCATTTGTTCATTCCAGCCTATACTTATTGTGCACCTCCTTCTTTTTCTTAACCAGGGCCTCAATATCTTGCAAAAACCAAAGTTTTCTGAACTTGTTATCATTGCCTTTTATTACGACAGGAAAATACAAAATCTGTACTCTCAAATTTTCACTTTTGAAGGCCTCCCACTTACCAAGTACACATTTGCCAGAAGACAACCTGTCCCAATTTACACTTGCTATATCCTCTCTGACACCATCAAAATTGGCCTTTCTCCAAATTTAGAATCTCAACCTGAGGACTAGACCTACCCCTTCCCACAATTACCTTGAAGCTAATGACATTGTGATGACTAGATGCAGTGTTCTGCTACATAATCTTCTGTCACCTGCCTTATCTCATTCCCTAATAGGAGATCTAGTATCACACTTGTAGTTGGAACTCTTATGTACTGATTCTGGAAGCTTTCCTAAGCACATTTGATAAAGTCTTCCCATCCAGCCGTTTTACAATATGGGAGCCCCAGTCAATAAACGGAAAGATAAAATCACTTAATATCACAAACTTATGTTTCTTGAAACAGTCTATGAACTCTCTACAAATTTGCTCCTCTAAATCCTATGGACTGTTGGGTGGTCAATAATATAATCCCACTAACATGGTAATATCTTTCTTATTCCTCAGTTCTACCTGGAAATCCTCACTGGATGAGCTCTCCAGTCTGTCATGACTGAGCACTGCTGTGACATTTTCCCTGACTAGTAATGCCACCCCTCTCCCTTTAATTCATCTAGCTCTATCACCTCTAAAACAAAGAACCCCAAAATATTAAGTTTCCAGTCCTACCCTTCTTGCAACCAAATCTCACTAATGGCTACAATGCTATATTTCTATGTGTTGATCCATGCCCTAAGCTCATTCACATTTCCTACAATACTTCGTGGATTGAAATAAACACAGCTCAGAACATTAGTCCCACCATGCTGAACCTTTTGATTCCCAACCTTTTATGTAGGCTTAACAACATCTTTCTCCACAATCACACTACTACCTATTTTTTTGCTCAGGTTGCCATCTCCCTACAGTCCTAGTTTATATCACTACCCTCCCACCCCCACCCCCCACCGTACAGCACAAGCAAGTTTTCCCACTGGGACGTTAGTCCCCTTCCAGTTCTGGTGCAAAAAACATCCCTTCTGTACAAGTCCCACATTCCCCGGAAGAGAGCCCCATCATCGCCTTCCAGCACATTTCCTTAGCTATGTGCTAAGCTCAACAATCTTCCTGTTTCTGGACTCACTAGCATGTGACACAGGTAGCAATTCAGCGATCGCAGCCCTGGAGATACCTGTCCTTTAACACCTAACTCCCTGAAATCACTTTGCAGGACTTTGTCACCCCTCCTACCTCTGGTATTCATACCGATGTGAACTACAGCCTCTTTCTACTTACCCTCACACTTAAGAATGCTGTGGACTTGATCCGACATGTCCTTGACCCTTTCAGCTGGGGTCAACATACCATCTGGGAATCTCATTCTCATCCACAGAACCTCCTTCTGTTCCCCTAACTAATGAATCCACTATCACTGCAACTCACCTCTTCTCCCCGCATCCCTTCTGAGCCACAGAGCTAGTCTCAGTGACAGAGACCTGACTTCTGTGGATTTCCTCTGCTTGGTCAACCTCCCAAACAGTATCCAAAGCAGTACACCTTGTTGTTGTGGAAAACAGCCACAGCAGTACTCTGCACTGGCTGCCTATCCTCTTTCCTCCTCCTGACCAGTTACCTGTATCCTGTACTTTGGGTGTAACTACCTCCCTGCATGTCCTGTCCATCGACTCCTCAGCCTTCCAAATCATCCAGAGTTCATCCGGTTCAATCTCCAACTCCTTAACATCAGTCTTTTAGAAGCTGCAGCTGGATGCATTTCTTGCAGGTGTAGTCTTCAGGGATAATTGGGTCTCCCTGCCTTCCTGTATCATGCAAGAGGAGTATTCCACTATCCTACCTAACATTCCCACTGCCCTCAAATAAAGAAAACATAAATAGTGAAAAAAATCTACCGACTGCCTATGCCTCTCCTCGCCAAAGGCTCAATGAGCCACGTCTAAACCCCTCCCCCATCACTCAAACACTGGTCCACTCATACAATGACCACTCTGATAAAACACCTGTTGTTCAAAGATCTTAGAATAAGTTCTCTGGCCAGTCATATCATTTTGGACAATATGAGGCAAGTTTCTTAAAATTCTCCAAGGACCAATACAGCAGGATGTTTTCAAGACACTCAATGAAAATGATGCCAAGTGATGCCATATAAAATGCTCAGTAATGACATTTCCATTAGTGAAAAAGTGTCTAGTGCTCTCCCAGCGTATATGATGAATAAGCTCTTCTCAGGATTCCTGCTGGGTACAGGTATCAATTTTGAGTGACGTTTCAATGGTAAACTCTGCTATTTTGATCAGGGAAGACACCTAGGAATGTCTAGTCCGGTGGTATTTATATCCTCTTTTCTATCCCTCCTGATTATTTATTCCTCATCCAATCAGGTTCTTGCTGTCCCACCTTGTTTACAATCAAATTCCAGTTCTTACTTCGACTGAGACCTTCACCTTTGTTAAAGTGATGCATAATATGAGAACATATTAGTGAGTACACACGAGAAATGAAGTGAAACTGTCATTTTTATAATCTATCTTGTCAAGTGACCTCTACCCTATGTAATCTTAGTCAGTCAATTATTATCATGAAAAACATGATGTAGACTACTCCAGATTTTCGTTCATCAAATGCAAGATATTCTGAAAAAAATACTCATCTTCTTGCTTTATTTTCTGATATTCAAAAAATTGCTATTAAATTCCATGTTAATGTATTTCATGTGTTTTTCTTCAGTACAGTTCTGTGTTAATTTGAAACTTGAATTTCAACTATTTTCTTATCTTTGGAGCTTCTTCATACAAGAAGTACCTTGGCCAAAATTACTCACATCTATTTATTTTATCACCACAGAAAAGATGTTTTCTTTGTTTAAGGTGTTATCCATTGGAATCAATAAATGTTAAGTGAGGTAATGGGACAAATTAACCATATTAGACATAATGGGCCTGTTTTATATCTGCTTTGAATAGTATCCTATACGTTCAGAGGGGAAAACGATAGAATGCCAATGATTAATTTGAGTTCTTTAGCATCTGTAATAGTACTAACTCTTACACTGTCAGTAACCAAAGAAAATAATGGTCTTGTGTCAGTTATTTATTTAATCTTATTTAGCACAGCATGGTCCTAAAATAAACATTAATATTATTGTACTTAAGTTGCTCAGCTGCTAGGAATTGCTTCATTAGTCAAGGTCACAAAAGACTGAAGACCACAGCAGCAACTTAAGCCATTTTAGTTCATTAATTTGGTTATGTCCTTGTCTCTGCTTAGGGTATCATGTTAATGTTTTAAGTGATCCCTTGGTCTGGATATTCATTCTGTGTTTACTGTTTACGTAAAGATTTATTGTCTTGTATTTCTTTCAGTGTCATTTTTCGTTATTCATTTTAGTTATTGTAAAGTGCCTTTTGCTTTTACTTTTGCCATACTGTTTATATGATACACTTTGGCAAGATCATCTTGGAAACCTCCTTTCAAAGCCAAAAAGACATGTTTCTTCCATAATTTCATACACATTGTTACTAATGCTACTGTTTTGGTGAGCCAAATTTCTGTCATGTACAGGTATGTAGCACCTCAAGCTTCTTCAAGTAGGTCACTGAGAAGTGAGTATAGATTTTATTTGGATGGAGTCAAATGTGGCACACTTACTTAGATAGAGGCTTCAGTAATAACTAACAAGAGGCACATACACAAAACTGACATATTTTGAAATGGCTCTGACCTAAATACTTACTGCAGAAGAGGGTAGAAATATTTATGTAAAATATAGTTTATGCAACTTCAAAATATTATAGCAGGATCATTCTACATTGATGAGAGAAGACAATTTAAAATAAGGTAGAGTAGTCTGAGGGTACATACAGATGTGCAGAAAATATCACTGACTATTAGCTTCATTATCAATATTCTAGTGTTTTAAAGAACCATTGAGTGGCAGGGTGGAGTTACGTTTCTACCAAAGGAGGTGTAAGGCAGTCCCTCCCTCAACTAGTCTGCAGGTCACCCTTGGGGAAGGTGCAGCACCTGCTTAACCCCCTGATCTGGATCATGTGAAGCTGTCGGAGCAGGTGGTGGATGGTCATATGAGCAGATGGTGCATACTGAAGTCCTGGTTGTGTGACCACTGACATCAGGCAGATAATCTCTGAAGAGTATTGTAAATGGCTGGGATCACCCACCTTGTAAAGATACTGCACAGAAGAAGGCAACGGCAAACCACTTCTGTAGAAAAATTTGCCAAGAACAATCATGGTCATGGAAAGATCATGATCACCTATGTCATACAACACGAACGTAAGAATCATGTGATTTCTGAAGCTGAACCTTGTTGCATAAGTACGTTTGTGAAAAAAAACAGAGAAATACAAAAACATAGAAAACGTACAGCACAATACAGGCCCTTTGGCTCACAAAGTTGTGCCGAACATGTCCCTACCTTAGAAATTACTAGGCTAACCTAAAGCCCTCTATTTTTCTAAGCTCCATGTACCTATCCAAAAGTCTCTTAAAAGATCCTATCGTATCCGCCTCCACCACTGTTGTCGGCATCCCATTCCACACACTCACCACTCTCTGCATAAAAAACTTACCCATGACATCTCCTCTGTACCTACTCCCCAGCACTTTAAACCTGTGTCCTCTTGTGGCAGCCATTTCAGCCCTGGGAAAAAGTCTCTGACTATCCACTTGATCAATGCCTCTCATCATCTTATACACCTCTATCAGGTCACCTTTCATCTTCCTCCGCTCCAAGGAGAAAAGGCCGAGTTCACTCAACCTATTCTCACAAGGCATGCTCCCCAATCCAGGCAACATCCTTGTAAATCTCCTCTGCACCCTTTCTATGGCTTCCACATCCTTCCTGTAGTGAGGCGACCAGAACTGAGCACAGTACTCCAAGTGGGGTCTGACAAGGGTCCTATATAGCTGTAACATTACCTCTCGGCTCCTAAATTCAATTCCACAATTAATGTAGGCCAATACACCGTGTGCCTTCTTAACCACAGAGTCAACCTGCGCAGCTGCTTTGAGCATCCTATGGACTCGGACCCCAAGATCCCTCTGATCCTCCATACTGCCAAGAGTCTTACCATTAATACTATATTTTGCTATCATATTTGACCTACCAAAATGAACCACTTCACATTTATCTGGGTTGGACTCCATCTGCCACTTCTCAGCCCAGTTTTGCATCCTATCAATATCCCGCTGTGACCTCTGACAGCCCTCCACACTATCCACAACAACTCCAACCTTTGTGTCATCAGCAAACTTATTAACCCATCCCTCCACTTCCTCATCCAGATCATTTATAAAAGTCACGAAGAGTAAGGGTCCCAGAACAGATCTCTGTGGAACACCACTGGTCACTGTCCTCCATGCAGAATATGACCCGTCTACAACAACCACTCTTTGCCTTCTGTGGGCAAGCCAGTTCCGGATCCACAAAGCAATGTCCCCTCTCTCAGCCCCCATGTATGCAGTTGTGATAGTATAGGGAGAGTGCCATACACAGACAACAAGAGGAAAGAAATACAGAAGGGCTCCAGTCTCCAAAGCTCTGCCCAACTGTTCTTGTGTTTGGGAAGATCCAATTTATCCAGGTGCCCTGTGACCACAACTCCAATACCTTCGAAAGTACCTCTGCCTGGACTATTTCATGCCCATCTCCAGCACTTGCCCACCGCCATCATTGAATGTGTGCAGAGCTGAGAACGTACCGTCCCAGGCATGGGTTGCTAAGAATGTCTCTCAATTGCAGGGAGCGCACTGCCTGGTTTATGGCTGAGTTGGCGGGGCACTTTTGGCCCGATCTTGTTGCGGCTCCTGCTTGGTTTGTTAGCTTGTCATCGGAGCCCTCCAGTGTTAACACAACTCTACACTTTTCCACCTTGAACTCCTCCACTACTGATGATGACAGGAGCTGTAGCTGGCCTGATCTTATGTAGAGGCCCACCGAAGAAAAACTTGAGGGATCCCCCGCCATTTCCACAGGTGCTTGTTGACTATCCCCTCAGTACCTTCTACAGTGGTCATGGGGTACTCATACACCATGAAAAGCCAGAGCAGCCTTGGAAGAAGATCATGTTGGTACAACCATGTTTTAAATTTACCAGGGAGTCTGGTTTTGTTGATCTTCTTCAGCCACTTTTCAGTCTGCTTTACAGTCTTGGTGATGTTGGCGCTGTCCACCATTGCTGCATTAAACCACTTTCCAAGACACTTTACTAGGTTGTCCTGTATGAATAGAATGACTTCTCCCTCTGCTCGAAGATTGAACTTGCTAGTAACTTTGCCCTTTTTGATCACTATGCAACTAGACTTCCTGGCCTTGCAGGTCATCCTAGTCCACGTAGCTACATTGTCCAGGGTTTCCAAAACCCATCTTGCTTGGACATGGGTTACAGTGGTTACCATGATGTCATCCATGAACCACTGTACTCCAGGTTGTCGAATGCCGGGCTGCATCATTGGGCCTCGGGTTATGTCTGCTGCTGCTGATATGAGGAGGTTCATACCCACAACAAACGAAAACCAATTTCCCCCGGGATCAATAAAGTATGACTATGACTATGACCATGACTAAACAAGATGGGGGAGATGGTACAGCGGGTTGGAATCCTTTTTTGGAGGTATTCCCACCTGGTTGTAAAGTGGGCTGAAGTGAAGCATAGCTTGATTCCTCCTAGGTAGCTCTTGATCATATCTCGCATTACTGGAAGAATATGCTAGAGGTCCAGACCAACTTAGATGAGGACGTGATATTGATCCATAGGTGTTGGCTAGGTCTGACCAGACAACAGTTAGGTCGCCTTTCTTCTGCTTGGCTCACGGATCAATTGGCTGATTATTGAGGTGTGTTCTAGGCACCCTGAAAAACCCAGGATGCCATCTTTCTGGATGGATGTGTTGATATAGTGGTTTTCCATTAATTAAGAGGTCAGCCTTCTTGCAAACACTAAGAATAATATCTTGCACTTCATGCTAAGGAGGCAGATTTCCTAAACTAGGTGATTGCGGATGTATCTTCTTCCTTGGGAACAAAGCATCCTTCTGCCTATTTTCCAACTCGATGGGATAGAGCCTTTGGTCCAAATCTTCCTCATTATCTTCCACAACCTCCAGAGGAGTTTTGACCATTTCTTATATGCCTTATATACTTGGTCTGGGGGCAGCAGACGATTTTGCTCTCTTGAGGATATCCTGGACATCCTGCAACGTGCACTCTGCCACATTTAGCTCAGTTGTTGGGCTTTTTGCTTGGGGGACTTTTGGATTGAATCCTAGTCCCTGATTGGTACGGGTATCGCTGTGTGGTTCCTGCAGAAATTATTCCACCTCCTGCTTTGAGTGCCAGATTTTCACTGGCTGAGAAGAGCCCTGGTGAACCTGAATGGGTTATTAACAAACTGTACTCTCCTTCTGTCTTTCTCCCTTCTTTGATTTCACAGCTGCTCCACCATCCTGAGCTTGCACAGCTGCACCTGCAGTTTGCTAGTGAGATCTTTGGCACCTTCTTTTTCATCAGGTGAACTGTTTTTGAATTGTTTGTTCAGGATCTTTATATCCCACTTTTTTTTGATATTCCTTACCATGTCTACAACTCCACAAATCTTGAGGTCATCTGCAAATTTTGCTAATCCACCATTTCCATTTTCATCCAAATCATTGATATGTTTCTCAAGCGCAGAGGTCCCAGGACTAATCCTTGTGAAACATCACTGATCATAGCATTCCAGCCAGAATTAGTCTTCCATCCCTACTCTCTGTCTTCTATGGGCAAGTCAGTTTGGAATCCAAACTTGCAATTCACCCCAGATCCCATGTATCTTTGTCTTCTCAATCAAATTTTCATTTGATCAAAGCACTTTCTAGAATGTAACTTCCACCAGAAAAAGTGATGTTAATTTACTTAAAACTTATCTGTGGCCAGGAGGAATATACTGTATTTCTATCATAGGAACAGAAAATGCTGGAAATTAATTTTTCCAGCTAGTTGTCACTGTTTTGAAAATGAGGTGTTGCCCAGTTAAGCTGGAGATGAGGATAACTTCTTTTTTCAAGAGAGAGTTGTCAGTTTTCAGAACCCATTTCCTTTAAGAGCAACAGATGCAGTGTCCTAAATCTGAAACATAAATTCTATTTTCTTTTATATAAATACTTCTAACATTTTATGAATTGTTAGATATCTAGCATCTACAGTATTTTTGATTTTTCAGGAGTTATTTGTAAAAGCTAGTACGCCAGTACAACAAATGGTAATAGAATGTTATTGATTTTTTTTGGAAGGGGAAATGAATCCAAAAGACCTGAGAGATTAAAAGGCATTGCCGAGACCAGATCTGGAGTAATGTATACAGATCTGGTTTTATTTAGGGAAGGATGTAAATGTTTTAGAAGCAATTCACTGAAGGTTTAGTAAACTGATACCTGGCATTGGTGGTTTATCTTGAGGAAGGGTTGGACAGAGCCAAGCCTCTATCCATTCGAATTTAGAAAAATGAAAGACATGTAAGATCTTGTGGAACCCTGACAAGATGGATATGAAAGGATATTTTTTCTCAAGGTGTAGTGTTCTTGTGCAGTGTGTTGAAGCTCTGACTAAACACCAAGTTAAAGCGGAGCCAATGAAAACAGAGTCGTAGTAAGTACTGTTCACTCATCCACGTTAATATCGTATGGTGAAAACTGTTGATAAAAAAATACAAACATATACAGCGTCTGTTTCATTCTGGAGACCACCCGCGCTCTCTTCTTTTAGCGAGTGTTTCCAGCCGCCCCGAGTAAGGAGCGAGGGATCGCGCCAAAACGCCGCTGGGCCCGAGCCCACCCCGAGTTTGAAATTGAAAAGCCGGCATGCGCACCACCCAAACCGCCGCTTCCTTAATAGAAACCACATTAATATTTTTACTTCAAATACATTTATAGGAACTTACGGCATTGCTTCTATCATATTTCTTTGTGGGTAGACACGAAGCTCTTCACAATCATGCTGCACGCACGGCACCCACCTTTACACCTTCCCGAACCGGAGGTTACAGATAAGACGCGGCGAAACCGGAGGTGATGTCATCACGTGCCGCGATATACCATAGACAATGAATTTACCTTTGTTAGACTGTAACATAGTTATCAACCTTTAACTTTAACTATAAAATAGTTACAAACAAATCATTTAAAGCATAGACCCAACAAAGTCAAATAAATGCCTTAAGGGCAACACACTAGGAGATTCTTGAACTAGTTGTCAATTTTGTCCATTTAAGACAAAGATGCAGAGAATTTTATTCTCTTCAAAGGTCATCAGTTTTGAACCTGTCTTCTTCAAAGGCAGAGGAAGCAAGGTCCAATGTTTTATAGAAAGTAACAGTAAATAGATCATCAGTAGACATTTTAGATCCCCAACAACTGATAAACTGGAGATGCTGGAAATCGAAAGAAAAAATAGAAAAAGTTGAAACATTCCACTGACCACACAGCATCCATAAATATAGAAACAGTTAATGTTTTATCTCAAAACTCTTCATCAAAATCAGCAAAATGAAATAAAAAAGTTAAGTGTGTGTGGGGGAGGATTAGATAGGTCAAAGGGTATGTCCAGTGTCAACCAGTTGATCCCAACTTTAAAGGAGCCACCCAGTTGACAGATATCAATCGGGCAGATGGCAATAGCTGCTCTACACCAGGTTCAGGAACAGCTATTACCTCCCAAGCATCAGCCTCTTGAGCCAGAGGGGATAACTTCACTCACTACAACAATGAACTGATTCCACAACATACGGATTCAATTGTAGTTTCTAAAACTTGTGTTTTCAATATTTACTTATTTATTTCATTGTTATTATTATTTTTTTTGTAATTGCACAGTTTGTTGTCTTTTGCACGTTGGTTGTTTGTCTGTCTCTGTCATATGCAGTTTTTCATTGTTTCTATTGTGCTTGTTTTTACTTACTGTGAATGTTCGCAAGAAAATTAATCTCACGGTTCTATATGGTGATGTACATGTACTTTGATAATAAATTTGCTTTGAAATTTTAGAGAGAAAACAAAGGACAAACTTAAAATAATGAAATGCTTGTCAGAACTATTGCTAATTCCTAAAAACAAAAGGAGAGCTTGTGTAATGCCCAGTAAATCAATCAGCTTTGATGAAATTTCTTTGACCTGAAATGTAGAGTTGATGTGAAAATCAGATCGGCCATGATTTTGTTGAACGTTGCAAATGACCTTCTGCTACTGCAAATTCAAATATTTGCCCTTCCCTTCACTGGTAGTATCCTAAGAGCCACCAAGGAGAGATTTATAGGCTGAAATTCACTCTGTTGTTGGTTGAGGTTTTAATGCAATTATAACAAGAACCAGCAGCTGGTTCTTCATGCATACTTGTGCCTTAATAGCAACAGGGAAAACCAGAAGGAATTCTGTGATGAGCATGGATTCATTGATTAATCTGGGGATTTTCCAACTGTTTATATTCCTGATGATGCTGCTTCTGCCTTCCTACTGTGAATCAGTGCTTCCTTTAACTTGGTGTTGTCTTTCATTGGCTACACCAGAACATTATTTTGTCTTGCTCCAGTGGGCATAATTCAATGAAAGAGGGTGTTATGGGTTTCTGGTCTCCAAACCTCAATTTATAATGAAAGCAGTGGAAGGCAATTATGGAAGACCAAGTCAATCAATTCTTGATTTCTGCTGAACTGTTTGAGATCAATGGGAATGTACCTAACATGTTCTGAATTTTCCATTTGTATTATTCGCTTTTGTGTAAATGCTGAGATATACTGAAGATACTTCAGTACTTCTGCGGAAGTCCCTGCAGAACTTCTATCCTATGTTTTGAGAGTACTTTTATTGGATGGACTATGGTAGTGCACTTCCAGGGCAATCAGAGATGAGCAGCATTCATAGTCAGAATGGAAAGTGAAGCTGTTGGAACAGTAACTAACTTCCTACATCTGAAGGAAAGCAACTTTGAAGATATGAAGTGTGAGTTAGCTATGGTAGATTGAGGAAATTGTGAAATAAGTTGAAGGTGGGTAGGCAATGGATAATAATTGAAAATATAGGCATTAACTACAACAATTTGTTCTTGTCTGGCACAAAAATAACAAGGCAGATAGCTCAACCATGTCATGTAAGACCATAAGACCATAAGACAAAGGAGCAGAAGTTGGCCATTCGGCCCATTGAGTCTGCTCCACCATTTTATCATGAGCTGATCCATTCTCCCATTTAGTCCCACTACCCCGCCTTCTCACCATAACCTTTGATGCCCTGGCTACTCAGATACCTATCAATCTCTGCCTTAAATACACCCAATGACTTGGCCTCCACTGCTGCCCGTGGCAACAAATTCCATAGATTCACCACCCTCTGACTAAAAAAATTTCTTTGCATTTCTGTTCTGAATGGGCACCCTTCAATCCTTAAGTCATGCCCTCTCGTACTAGACTCCCCCAAAGGAAATAAGAGACACTATTAAATCTAAAGAGAAGATATGTAAAATTGGTTGGAGAAATAGCAAGTCTGAGTACTTGGTACAGTTTAGAACTCAGAAGGGATGTAGTGGCATGTTTGGTTAGTTTGCGTATCCAGATGTACAAATACATTGCAGGTCAGGATATATTTCTGGCTCACAAAAAAATGAGTTATTTGTATAGCTGAATGAATCAATTTAGGTTAAAAGTGAAAAATAAACAGTTCCTTGGAATGTTTTCTTAAAGAAAACCTTTTACACCGAAGGACACAGAATCTTCCCAATCTCTGCAGCAATATGCCAGTTAGGGGACAGTCTAAACACAGATGTACATGTGGCAACACAGATGAAAATGTGTTTGATATTTTTGGAATCAATGGTATATACCATCTTTACTTAGTATACACAAGCTTTGTTAATGGTCTGTTTCCAGGATAGAAGAGGTCTTAAATAATGTTGAAAAACATTTAATGGATGAAGATAAATAGCTCTATCTCAGGAGTTCCCAACCTTTTTAATGCCATTGATCCCCTACTGTTAACCAAGGGGTTTGTGAGCCCTGGGTTGGGAACCTCTGCACTGTGGGAATAATAAAGGTGATGTTGGCCTTTCCCAAGGTAATTAGTCTTGCAGAAAAACATACAGGTGACAAATTTTCAAACATATGATCACAGAAGAATGACGATAGGCTAGCAATAACATGTCTGTTGAGTGCAAATGATCTCTGAACAAAATGACTTGTAATCAAGTATTAATCCAAGGGATGGTTTATTATGAAATGACACAGATACTAATCAGAGGCAGGAGTTGACAAGGTGCATGATGGTCACATGGTGAAAGTGATGTCGGAATTGGCTAATCATATATCACCTTATTTTGGTTTGGCTAGGAGATGATGAAGAACCTCTAACCATTTGACATGTATATACCTACACCACCAAAAGTGCCATGCTTTGTACAATTTAGGAGTACATAAGGACAGTACTGTAAATGTTTCTATAAATATTTGGAAAGGAAAAAGTTAGTGAAGGCAAATGTCCAAAATGCTGGAAATTATAATTGTCACAAAGATAGCAGAACAGGTAAACACATGCATACTTTTTAAAATCTGGAACCTGTAGCTTCCAGATAAAATGAGGCAATCAAGGCTAAAATGAGAGGAAGAAACAGAAGGGGGTCTGAATTCAAGGTCACCTTTAAGCTGGAGTTCCTACAGCTGAGGGTGGTGTATATCTTTCTGGGTGAAAATAAATAGCTATATGTTAGGGGTTCCCAACATGTGAGTTTGGAGATTTGAGAAACTCCAAATTTATTAGAATTTGTTGAATTCCAGATAAGGTACACAGAGAAAGACTTCTGCAGAGAAAGATTTGGTGCTGGAAAAGTCTGTGAATATGTGTAGGACAGCAGAGGCCACAGCAGCACAAGCTAAGGAGCTGCACAGGGCAGATAACTTAAGATTTGAAAGCTTCAAGTTCCTAGCTGTGAACATTATCAATAACTTGTCCCGGTACAACCACAGTGGTGCCAATGGCAGGAAAGCTCACTAATGTCTCTACTTCCTCAGGGGGCTGAAGAAATTTTGCATGTCACCATCAACCCTTGCCAGTTTTTATCAATGCACCATAGAAAGCATTTTGTCTGAGTGTATAATGGTCAATATGATGACTGCTCTGCACATAACTGCAAGGAACTGCAGAGAGTACACAGTTTAGCACATCAGAGGATCCAGCCACTCCTCAGTGTACTCTGCCTATATTTCTTGCTGCCTCAGTAAAGTAGCCAACATAATCAAAGATCCCACCTACCCCATATATTCTCTCTTCGCCCCTCTCCCATTAGGCAGAAGATGCAAAAGCCTGAAAACATAAACCTGTATCCTGCTGCTTTCAGACTTTGGAAGAGACCTTTTGTACAATAAAATGGACTTGACCTCTACCTTGCTATGATCTTGCACTTTATCATTTACCTGCTGTCACAAAGCTGGGAACTGCGAGGAGAATGCAAAGTGGCTTCAAAGTGATTTAAACAATTAGGGTGAGGGAGCAAATGCATAGTAGTCACAAAACAATATGGATAAATGAGACATTATCCAATTTACTCTAAAAATAAAGATGCTGTAGTTAATTAACTGAATGCTGCTCAACTGGGAAAGAGGAAGGTGCAACGAGACATGAATGTCATACAACTTAAAGGAGGAGTTCAGGTACACAAGGCAGTTGGGAAGGTTTAAGGTATGTTTGTCTTTATTAAAAGAGGATTTACATCCAAGTGCAAGAATTTCTTCCTGAAGCTTACATAGTGTTGGTGAGACCTCTTTGGGTCTTGTGTGCAGTTTTGGTATTCTTGTATGAGGAAGAATTTTTTTTTATGTCACAGAGGGAGTATAACAAAGATTCAGTGGACTGATTCCTGGGATGATGTATGAGGAGAAATTGAGTCAATTAGGTTTATGTTCACTGAAGTTTAGAAAATAAAGTATATACATAGAAACTAAAATGTCCCAGCATGTTCAGTCTATCAATAAGCTGGAATTGATAGCTATCTTATACTCACTCCATCCACTATACTTGATTTTATCTCTAGTACCAAATTTCCTTCTTAAGCCTGCTCTAGAAAGAAGCATAACAAAAATGAAACCCATAATCAGATCACAAAGGAAACAGACTCAGACAGAAATTTCTCTTTTTATTTGTGAATTATGAGCCAAACCACAGTAGGCAATAAAACCATTAATTATTGTGTAAGATGATTTAGCTTTCATTTTCTTCTACTGCATTACTTTCCAGAAGTCCATCAATAGAATTCATGAATGGGTCTTCACTGTTACCTCTGGAATTGGTGCCACAGGTCGATCAATCATGAACTGTAAGAATAATATTGATTTGATAAGTACTAGCAAAAGTCATAAACCAAGTTCTCTAATGTATGTAAAATGCATAAATAAAATTAATTGATCACTGACCAAGGTAAAATGAAGTGAACAGTTATCAGATAAACCTTTAAAAATAAAAATAGTTCATGAAATTCTTAGTGTAGCACAAAACTGGCACAAATCTCAAAAAATAAAATTTCTACTTCTGTAGTTAAAAAAGAGGGAGTGATTTTACCTAATTTTACCTAAAATTGGAAAACTCAACACTCATGCTATTGAGTTGTAGACTATTGAGGCAGAATATAAGGTGCAGTTCATTCAGTTTGCACTGGGCTACATCTTGCCAGCAAAGAAGATCAAGAAAGGATATTCAGTGTGGGAAAGGGAATGGGTGCTGAACTGGATTGCAGCTGGGAGCACAGTATAGCCATGGAGGAATGAGTGTAGGTATACTGCAAAATAGTTGGTCTCGCTGATGTACAACACTGAATGCAGTAGATCACAAACACAAAAAAGTCTAGAAATGATGAAATCCAAAGCAACATGCACAAAATGCTGAAGAAACTCTGGATATCAAGTAGCATAAATGGAAATGAATAAGCAGTCTATTTTTCAGGTTGATTCCTTCTTCAGGACTGCCAGAATAAAACGATGGGGGAGGGGAAGGCAGATAGCCAGAAGAAGATAGGTGAAGCCAGGTGGGTTGGAAAAGTAAAGGGTTGGAGAGGAGGGAATCTGGTAGGAAAGGAGAGTGGACCATAGGGAAAAAAGGAAGGAGGGGACACAGGGGAAAATGATAGTCACCAAGTTTCTGAGTATTAGAGAAGGAACAACGGCCTTTTATAAAACCTGTTTGGTCCTGAGAGATAATTTTAGCTAGAATATTCTCCAGTCGATTAGCCATCATTTTTGAAAGAATTTTAGCATCCACATTTAATAGTGAAATAGGTCTATATGAAGTGCAATCTTTCTTAAACATTAAAGAAATAGAAGCTTCATAAAACGTGGGAGGTAACTCTCCTAACAAAAAAGAATCTTTGAGCATTTCCAACATACATGAAGAAAGCAATTCTTCAAATTTTTTATAAAATCCTACAGAAAAATCATCCAATCCAGGAGCTTTACCAGATTGTGTTGAAAGAATAGCTTTCTGAATTTCCTTTTCAGTAATAGGAATATCAAGAGTTTGCCAATCTTCAACAGATATTCTAGGAAAGTTAATCTTTTGTAAAAAGGCATTCATTTTAGAAGGATCAGCTGGAAACTGAGATTTATAAGGTAAGAGGCTCGAGTGTGGAATAGACAAAGAGAGGAGGGGGAGAATTTTTTTACTGGAAGGAGAAATTGATATTAATGCCATCAGGTTAGAGGCTACCTTGATGAATATAAGGTGTTGCTCCTCCACCCTGAGGGTAGTGGCTTCACTTTGGCACAAGAGGAGGCCATGGATTGACATGTCAGAATAAGAATGGGAATCAGAATTAAAATGTTTGGCCATTGGGAAATTCCTGCTTTGTCAGATTAAGCGGATGTCTGTCTGGCTGAACTGGCCCTTACCCTCAACAATTTTCAGCTTCAGCTTCTCTCACTTTTTCCATACTTGAGGAGTAGCCATTGGCACCTACATGGGTACCAGCTATGCTCGCCTCTTTGTTGGATATATTAAACATTCCATGTTCCAGGTCTTTCCCAGTAATGCTTCCTAACTCTTCCTCTGCTACATTGACAATTGAAATGGTGCTGCTTCATGCACCCATGCTGAGCTCATCAATTACATCAGCTTTCCCTCTAACTTCCACGCTGCTCTTAAATTCACTTGGACCATTTCTGATACCTCCCTCCCCTTTCTCGATCTTCCTGTCGACTGTTGAACAACATCTTTCATAAACCTACCAATTCCTACAGTTATCTTGACTATACCCCCTCCCACCCTGTGTCCTGTAAAAATGCTATTCCCTTTTCTCAGTTCCTTTGTCTCTGCCGCATTTGTTCCCAGGATGTGGCCTTCCTTTCCAGGACATCAGAGACGTCCTCCTTCTTCAAAGAACAGGGTTTCCCTTCCTCCACCATTAATGCTATCCCAACCCACATCTTCTCCATTTCTGAGACATCCATGCTCACCCCATCTACCTGCCACTTTAAAGTGATGGAATTCCTCTTGTCCTTGCCTACCAACCCATAAGGCTCCACATCCAACTCATCATCCTCCACAACTTCTGCTATCTTCAACATGATCCTATCACCAATTATATCATTCCGTCTCCTATTTTCTCTGTTTTCAGCAAGGATTACTCCCTCCATGATTCCCATGTTCATTCATCCCTCCTCACTAATCCACTCCCAAGACCTATCCCTGAATTGGCCAAAATGCGACACCTGCTCATTCATCTCCATTCAGGGCTCCGAACAATCCATTGAGGTGAACTAACACTTCACCTGTGAACCTGCTGAGGTTGTCTATTGCATTTCGTGCCCCTGAGCTGCCTTCCTCTACAATAGACCACCCATTGTAAATTGAGCTAATGCTTCTTTGAGCACCTTCAATCCATCTGCCAATAGTTGAACTTCCCGAAGGCCAAACGTTTTATTTCTGATTCCCATTCCCGTTCTCACATGTCATATGCCAAGATGAGGCCACCTTCATGGTGGAAGAGCAATAACTTATATTCCGTATGAGTAGCCTCCAGCTTGATGGCATGAATATCGATTTCTCCTTCAAGTAAAAAAAAAATTCCCCTCCCCTCTTCTTCTATACCCCACTCTGGCCTCTTATCTCTTTTCACCTGCCTATCACCTCCCGCTGAGACCCTTTCTCCTTTCCTTTCCGCTATGGTCCATTCTCCTCTCCTATCAGATTTCTTCCTCTCCAGCTCTATCTTTCCAATCTACCTGGCTTCACCTGTCACCTTCCAGCTATCCTCTTTCCCCTCCCCCTACTTTTTATTCTGGCATCTTCCCCCTTCCTTTCCAGTCCTGAAGAAGGGTCTCAGTCCAAACATCAACTGCTGCCTGACCAGCTGAGCTCCTCCAGCATTTTGTGTGGCTCTGAATGCAGTAGGCAAAATTGGAGGAGATGCATGTAAACCTTTACCTCCACAAGGAAGAACTTTTTATGTCCTCAGATGGAGGTGAAAGGGGAGATGTAAGGATAAATATGAGAGCAAGGGAAAGGGACTGATGGGTGTGGAGGGATAACCAGACATGGAGTCACAGAGAGAGTGGGCCCCGTGGAAGGCTGAAAGGAGTGGAGGCTGGTCATGGATCTCATTGCAGCTGTTGGAAATGACAAAGGATGATATGCCAGATGCAAGGGCTCACAGGTTGAAAGGTAGGGACCAGGGGAACTCTATCTCTGTTCTGACTGGCAGAAAGCTGGGTGAGATCAGAAGTACAAGAAACAGCATAGATGCAAGATCAGGCTCCATCAACCACAGCAGAAGGGAAGCCAAGCTTCCTGAAAAAGGATGACATTTTAGATGTCCTGATACAGTAAGTCTGAACTTCAGAGCTAATGCAGTGGAGGAGGAAAAAGGAATGGCATCCTGACAAGATTCAAAAAAGGGAGAGAAGTGTCAGAAATAGTCTTGGTGAATTTAAACACAAGAGATTCTGCAAATGTAGAAATCCAGAGTAACACACACTAAATGCTGGAGAAACTCAGCAGATCAGGCAACTTCTTTGGGGAGGAATAAGGAGTCAATTTTTGGGCTGAGACCCTTCATCAACCCGAAATATTGACTCCTTATTCCTTTCCCTAGATGTTCCCTGGCCTTCTGAGTTTCCCCAGCATCTTGTGTCTGTTACTGTGCAAATTTAAGAGCAGAGTGGAAGCTGGAGGCGATGATAAAATTGATGAGTTCTGCACCAGTGCAAGAAGTGATATAACAGAAAAAGAGTTTGGAGTGGTACTGGAGAAGGTTTGGAACTGGGACTGTTCCACATAGGCAACAAAAAAAGACAGGCTAGTGTCCATGTGGGTGCTCATGGCTACAATGTTGATTTGTAGAAAATGAGAGTACTCAAATGGGGCATTGTTTAAAGTAAAAACAAGTTCAGCCAGGTGGATGAAAGAGTTAGTGGCAGGGAACTGGTTGGATCTTTGCTGTAGAAAGAAGTGGATGATTTTTAGACCATCCTGATATGATGGAGGTGCATAAAGACTGGATATCCATTCTGAAGGTGAGTTATTGGGGTTTCAAAGTTGTTCAAATTGTGGAGGGAATGCAAGGTGTCCTGGAAGTGGGTGGGTAGGGTTTAGGGAGTGGGGGACAAGATGGGGTTCTGATATGGCGAAATAAGTTTGGTGAGGCAAAAGCAAGCAGAAACAATGGGTCTACTAGGGCATTCCTTGTCATGGACCTTGGGTAAGTGATAGAAGTGGGTAGAGTACAGTTAGAGGCTGTAGGGGGAAGATCTCCTAACGTAATGAGACAATGGTCTGGATTTTGTAGGTGGGTTCATCGTTCAGGGGTTGGTAAGAAGAGGCATACAGGAGCTGTAATCTGGCCTTTGCAAAGTGGAGATCAATCTGCCAGACTATAATGACACTGTCTTTGTCCTGTGGGTTTGATGACTAAATTGTGATCAGTGCAAAGTGAATGAAGGGCTGTGCATCCAGAGGAGCTGATGTTGAAGCAGGCCAAGGAAGTGGAGAAATCAAGGCAGTTGACATCACGGCAGCAACTGGAGATGAAAAGGTCAAGGGAGGGTATCCAAGAGATATCCAGTAGGGGACTGAGAACTCAATGCCAAAGATATACACACAGAAGCAATGGAAGAAGAAGAAGATCATGTCGTGCAGGTGTGGAGGTCAATGAAGGGTAGGTGCAGAGCTGCGAATGTGACACCTTTGCTAATGACTGACCACTCAGTGTTGGGGTGGTGGGGGGGTTGTTCAGGGGGGATGGTAATGACATGACAGGGGTTGGAGCTGGAGTAAGGATTGGGTCAGAAGAGAAGTGTAATGGGATAGGGAACTTGTGGGAGATGAGATGAGGAGAGGTAATGGGGTTAAAGGAGGGGAGATCTTGGGGAAAGGGGAGGAGGAAGTAGTAAATGTAGTGTGGGGCTTGAGTGGGAAACAAGGTCTGAAGATGAGGACTTGTGGTGAGTACAGTGGAGGGGGAAGGAAGAGAGAAATCCAGTGGAACTTTAAAAGCTTGGGGCTGGCTGGGAGAACAAATACTGACAATGTTTCAGAGAAGCAAAGAAGTCCAGATGGATCTCGGCAGCCTGGAGACAGTGCACTGTTTAAATTAGTCCTATTTGAGCATGTTTTCCACCCATCAAAGTTACAAAAGACACAGTTTTATTCCAGAGTTGCACATGTCATACAGAAATTATTTCACAGGCACTTAATGCAGTGTGTGTGTGTGTGTGTGTGTAGAAAGTGAATGAGGCAATATCACCTGAGGTATGCAAATTTTATTTTCTTCCTGTATCATTGAATCACTAAGTATGATGGAAGAACAAAAGAATTTGGAGATGCTTATGTACACACAGTCCTTGTACAGTTCAGAGAAATCAATATGATAGTGGAAGTCTATTGACAGATAAAAAGAAGAGGAAACAGAGCTTCAGTTGACCAGATGTTTGTCTCATCTCAGCTGCAGAAGTGCAGTACTTTTTATAAAGGCAGTAGTGCTCTTTTGCTGGGAAATCACAAGATATACTTGCTGCTGAACCTTAATGAGGATAACTTGGAAAAAACTGCCTTCTTTTTCACTGAGGTTAATATGTTGTTTGGTGATTTAACTGAAGGATCTGAAATGATCATTTATTTGAAAGGAGAGGTACAAATAAGTTACTTCAGAATTTAGCTACAGAGAATTCATAATAATGAGCACATTCCTAAAATGAGGTAAAGGCAAAACTGAGACCAAATTGGCAAGTACAGTTGGTATAAAAGGCAAATTTGTTCATCTCTCTCCAAAACAAAACTGCAAGTGTGAAGTTAAATGAAATTGCACAACAAAAATAAAAGACCTGTGTGGTGATATCATGTGCAATGATGTGCCAGTACATGACTGAACAGAGCACTGAGCATGCGTGGGATTGCCAGAATGTTCCAGCACGCGGCTGAGTTAAGACGTGTTTGTTTATTACTGTAAATAAAAGTTCTCTAATTCTTCCAGAATATGATTCTTTACTGTTAACCCACGATACGTTTAAACAGAAGTAACATAGCATGGTGTCAAAAGTGGTTCTGGAAGAATAATATGGGAGAATCGAGAATCAAAGATAATCGAAAAAGAGAAGAAAAAAGTTCGAACGTGTAAACGGTAAAATGGAAGTCTTACAACCCCCACCAAAACTTCAGTTGACTGGGAATGTAGCTGAGAATTGGAGGATATTGAAGCAACAGTTTGAAATATATTTATCGGCAATCGGAACTGATAGAAAAGCGGAGAAAACTAAAGCTGCAATCTTGCTCCATGTAATTGGGAATGACACAGTAGAGACATATAATAACTTTGTCTTTGAAAATGGAGATAATTTCAATTTAAAGTCGATAATGGACAGATTTGAAATTTTTTGTATTCCCAGGCATGATTTAACTTATGAGCGATATATGTGCGCAGAGAGCTACTGAAACAATTGATCAATATATTGCTGAGTTAAGAAAGCATAGTAGAACATGCAAGTTTGGATCACTCACAGACTCTCTTATTAAAGATAGAATAGTTTGTGGCATTCGAGATAACGCATTGAGAGGAAGGCTGTTGAGAGAGCAAGATTTAAATTTTGAAAAAGCTTTCACGCTCTGCAAAGCTTCTGAGACCATACTGTCGCAGGCTGAAGAGTTTTTTGTTGAAACAGCAGTGTAAATGCTGCAAAAAAGCATGAATATATCAAGAAATATAATAATACATCGACAAAACCGACAGGGAGCATTTGAAAGAAAAAAGTCATGTGATTGCTATGCACAGGAATATCGCCCAAATCAATGTTTCGCATATGGCAAAATTTGCTACAGTTGCGGTAAGATTAATCATTTTTTGCACTGTTGTAGAAGTAGAAAAAAGGAACATAAAATGAAACAAGTAAATGCAGTGATTGAAGATGAACGTGAGGAATTTTATATGGATGCGCTTTGTGAAAATGCTGACATGGAGAGTATAAAAGCAGTAGCTGCAGTGCCTGAGACGACCAAACAGGAGGCAATTGATGATGTGAAAAAGCAATGGGAGGAGGAGGTTGCTTCAATGCAAGCGATAATGAAAGAGACACTGAGCTAATATGAGATTCAGTCTAATCACCGTCTAGAGCAAGAACGCTCACAGTGGGCACAGTATAAGGAAGAAGTGAAAGCACAAGTAACGGAATTGATAAGTTTTATTGAAATTATAAAGTCTCAGCATAAAAAAAAGATTACACAGTTAATGAATGAATTAGATGAAGAAAAGAAGATTCCTATTTCATCACAAATGGAAGTGGAAAAAATTAAGAAAGCTACAGTACTTGAAGAAGTACAACCCAGATCATACATGGTCCAAACAGAGGAAGGAGCAGTGTTAAAAAGAAATCGCAAAGAAAAGACGAAGAAGCCAAATTCAGAGTTTCAGTTATCTGATGCAGATTTGTTTTGCGGTTAAATAATGTATTTGGTTTGATTAACATTGTTAATTGTTTTTCTTTTTCAGGAATGGAAGGTGTGGTGATATCATGTGCAATGATGTGTCACTACATGATTGGACAGAGCACTGAGCATGCGCAGGATTGCCAGAATATTCCAGCATGTGGCGGGGTTAAGACGTGTTTGTTTATTACTGCAAATAAAAGTTCTCTAATTCTTTCAGAATATGATTCTTTACTGTTAACCCATGGTGCATTTAAACAGAAGTAACATAACAACCTGCATTAGCTTAGTATATCAAAACCTTAAATCAAAAATCCACAAAGCCCGGAAGCAAAATAAAGCATCTAATTCAAGATTAACAGATATAAAGGATTGAATATTCCATTAACGTTTTTCATTCACACCAAGTACTTAATACTATTTCCATCAATTCATCCTCCATCTTTGTTCACTGACTCAGGCTAAACTAGTTTGTTTGTATCTTTGCTGTCTATTTCACTGAGTATTCCATTAAATATCTCTACAATTTCACTTCAAGCTTCCACACCACCCTCAAATCTTTCACCTATTACATAGAAAATAGGTGCAGGAGTAGGCCATTCGGCCTTTCGAGCCTGCACCGCCATTTATTATGATCATGGCTGATCATCCAACTCAGAACCCAGCCTTCCCTCCATACCCCCTGACCCCTGAAGCCACAAGGGCCATATCTAACTTCCTTTTAAACATAGCTAATGAACTGGCCTCAACAGTTTTCTGTGGCAGAGAATTCCACAGATTCACCACTCTCTGTGTGAAGAAGTTTTTCCTAATCTCGGTCCTAAAAGGCTTCCCCTCTATCCTCAAACTGTGGCCCCTCTAGTCACTAGTCTATGTTCCTTCTCCTTTGCCTGCCTCTAGCCCTTTCACTCTGGCTTGTGCCCTCTTTCTTTCTAGTCCTGATGAAGGGTCTCAGCCTGAAAAGTCCATAAGACCATAAGACACAGGAACAGAAGTCTGCCATTGGTCCATCAAGTCTGTCTTGCCATTCCATCATGGTTGATTTATTAACCCACTCAATCCCATTCTCCTGCCTTCTCCCTTCTCCCCATAACCTTTGATGCCCTGATTAACCAACTACTGACCAACCTCCACTTTAAATATACTCAATGACTTGGCTTTCGCAGCCTTCTGTGGAAATGAATTTCACAGATTCACTTCCTAAAGAAATTCCTTCTCATCTCTCTTCTAAATGGATGTCACTCTATTCTGCAGTTGTGCCCTCTGATCCCTAGACTACCCCACTAGAAGAAACATTCTCTCCAAATCCACTCTACCTAGACTTTTCAATATTCAATAGGTTTCAATTAGATTTTCCCTCATTCTTCTAAAATCCAGTGAATACAGTCCCAAAGCAATCAGACACTCCTCATGTGTTAACCCTTTCAGTCCTGGAATTATGCTTGTGAACCTCCTCTGGACTCTCTCCAATGCCAGCACATTTCTCTTCAGATAAGGTGCCAAAACTGATAACAATGCTCCAAGTGCAGTTTGACTAGTGTCTTACAAAGCCTCAGCGTTACATCCTTGCACTTAAATTCTAGTCCTCTATAAAGGAATGTTAACATTGCATTTGCCTTCCTTACCACCAACTCAACTTGCAAGTTACCCTTTAGGGGATCCTGCAAAAGGACTCTAAAGTCCCTATGCACCTCTAGTTTTTGAATTTACTTCCTGGTTAAAAAGTATCTATACTTTTATTCCATCTACCAAAGTGCAATGAGCACTGTACACTTCCCTACACTCTATTCCATCAGACTCTTCTTTGCCCATTCTTCTGATCTGTCTAAGTCCTTTTGCAGACTCCCTGCTTCCTCAACTGTTTATATTTCCCTCCATGGATGCTATCTGATAGACTGAGTTCCTCCAGCATTTGTATGTGTTGCAACAGGCTTTGGTGATCTATCTTGAGGTTTACAGGCAGCATGGTCTTTTTAGGTTAAACTTCCATTCCATAGATTTGCTGAGGTCCAAAGATGCATTAATGAAGATTATAGTATTTGTCATCTCTAGGACCAAATATTCTTTGAAATAGAACACCCTGTTTCAGGTGTGGAAAATCAATGATTTTCAATATAAATGTTTGAAATTTCAAACTTTTCCCTGGCCCCGATGGAAAAACTAAGCCACACTCTTTACTACAGGTGTTCTCCTTTTTCATCTGAAATCCAAAAACATCTGTTCCAATCACCAAAAGGAAAATTTATTTGTTTTTGAGAACATAATAATTGACAGACAGAAAAGAAACTGGTTGTTACCTACCACAGTAGAAGATGCATGAAATAGTGGTGTTAGTTAGTTTACAGTAGACAAGGCAAAAGATGAGAAAATCTTTGGAACACATAGGTTTCTATTCTTCCCTTGTACTTCTTTTACATTCTGTCTCAAATTATTCAAAATGGAAGGGGTTAACAGAAAAGACAAGATGTTTTTATGAAGGCTCCTTTGGGATTTCTATCCCACAAAAGTTTGAACTGTGATTTAATTGATTGGATTATTGATATCAGATTAATCTAATTGCCTTTCTCTGAATTGTAAATTTATGATCTACTTTGTGTTCAGTGCTTCCCACGTGACCTTAAGTAAAAAAAAACACCCAGGGAGCTTTTTGAGTTTCTGGCAGTGAAAGCTGTGTGCAATTGAGACGAAGGATCTTTAAAAAAATTTGGTTGAAACCTTTCCATTTAGTGGTGATTGTCACTAGATCATGTCTTTCCAATTAGAAAATAATATGGATCAAATTCAGAGTCAAACTTAGTTTTTACTGGCTTTAGGGCTTATATCAATATGTCTCAAAACAACATCTATTACTAATGATTATGTCTGTAGGATTGGGCTCGGCAATGCATTAAGATTGCTGAACTGCAAGATGTTCACATAAAGTACTTACAGCATAGAAATCATTTTACTGGGCTCATACAAGTGTTTTTGCTTCAGATAAAGCTCTTTTCACAGTTCAGAATAAAAGTTCTGAATATTATTTAACTACCTAGCTACCTAATGTTGTTTTCTCCTGATTGCTTTTAACTGACAAATTATAAATTCTCTCTTCCTTGAATCTTATTAATTCAAGTTGAAGCTGTAAGCTGGTGTAGCAATGGTTTCTTTGATGTCTTTATTACGCTATCCTTTCATAATAGTTTATTCTGGAGGAATCTGATGATTTGTCTCTTGTTGCAGTAAAACCTGACTCCTCCTTTCAGTTGAAATATTGACACCGACTGAAAGCTAACATTTCTACAAGGAAGATCCCACCATTTCAATGGAATCACTGGACACATATATTTATATTGTTTCTTATGAAATCCTGGCTGAAGATTGAGGCTGTCCCTAAGGAACCGTTAGCCAGTATTTACGCATTGCATGCTTTTTGACTAAAACTTTCAACATTGCACTTCTATTTATCATTTACAGTTTTCTTAAGTATTCACATATTGACAGCTGAATTTAAGAGACTCAAGTGAATTCTCTCAGAAAGTTGCTGTCCAGGTCTAAGTGTATCATAGTGTCTATCATAAATGTTTTTTTTTGAGTTGCCTGTCTCAAAAACTTTCCTCCAGTTAAAGCACTAAACACAATACATAGTAGTGAAAGCACTTTGTATTGCTTCCTAATTCATTCCATTAAAAGCAATCATTTTGGATTGTACTAAATGCTTTAAAGCTCTTGCTGATTTTGGATCATCTAGCTTCTCCTGCGGCACAGCTTTTCACTTCAGTTCCAATTGTTCACTATTACTTGCAACAGACTACAGGCAAGTGATGTGGCATTCTCAGAAGCAAATGATAACTCTCAGTTGCATATACCAAACTCTGAACTTGTATTCAGATGTATAATGTAGCATGAACTTGAGGCAAGGCTATTTCTTCCAAGCAGATGAGAATTAATATTCCCAGTGTTAATTGTTGGATTTTGACTGTGGTGCTTTTATATATTTTTGATATATTCCCGAATTTCATTGCTAGGTTTTATAGCTACACACATTTCAAAACAAATTTTTGGAAGACATCGATAATTTTTTTTTTGCTTTTGCCAATGCTTCTTCAAGGAAGGCAAACTTAATCATATATTAAATTTCAGATGTAATAAGAATTCAGGATGGAGTAGATTACTGTTATTATTGTGCTCCATTCATAGCTCCCCGGGTACCTCTCTAATAATCTCATTTCTCACTCTAGGAACAAGCATGTAAATTCAACTGACATTCATGTGTAAGAATCTGGGGTTTGGGGTGGTGAGTAACTGTTTCCAGAGTACTACTTTGGAAAACATCATAGTTGTTAGCATGAATGTTCTGCACAAAATTAATCCTCAATCAACCTTGTCTGGTTTGCTCGCTGTTGTGAGGGATATCTGTACACAAGCTGACTGCCACATTTCCCATATAGATACTCTACAACACTTCAGAAGATGCATAATTGGCTGGATAGATAGAAGATTTTTATTTTCAGCAGTCAAATAGTCGAGGAATTTAGATGCAGGATTGGAGTGGAAAGACGTAGTTGGTTCCATAAAGTGACACTGAAAAATATTTTACCATCTTGCTTATACATTATCTTTTGGGTTGTAATGAGGAAGAGACAACTGCTGAGCAATTTTTTCTGCAAGACTTGAATTATCTCCGTATTATTTCTTCCTGATTAATTTACAAACTCCAATTGAGAAAAAAAAAGATTTTGACAAGTTTGTTACGCCAATCGTCAGTTCCATGCTGCAATAAATTTAATTTTGTGTTGTAAGTTTCTGATTTTGTGCTGAAATATCAGTCAATCTATATTAGCTGCAAAGCCGTATGGATCCATTAACTGGCATGAATGGAGTTACTGCCATAGATCAAGACCAAAATCTTCATGATTTATGTAGTAATCTAGCATTAATTGAGTCTGACTGTTTTATACTGTAAATACTTACTTTCTGTTAATTCCCATTAATATCAACAGAACTCCATTTATTTTGCTGGTTTACAGGATAAAAGGCAAATTAACTAACTGTACGAAAGAACATTTTACTAATAAATATCAAACACTTCTGTCCAATGCTTTTGTATTCATCATAATATTGAAAGGAAATCACATTTAAGAAGGAAACACAACAACATGAATATTGTGAAGACTGGTGACTTTTATTTTTCATTCTCCCCACTGTCTCTCTAACGTTTTGTGAAAAAAAGGCAGGCCACATTCTGCATCAGCCATCTTAGATGCCACACCAATTACACACACTCACAAATTCAGAATATCATTACTGCTGAGTAAAAATAATTTACCAGTACAAAAATACCAGCAATCAAGCACTACAGAACATCACAAAGGACTCAACAGCACCAAGCAAGTAGATCAGGATTGCGTAAGGCAGTGGCCAATCAAGTAGGCAGGAAGGCAATCAAAAAATTCACTAAGGCTGAAAGAAATGTATGCTTCCAACTACAAACTCTTGTGCTCTGAGGATGGTTAATTCATAAAACATAGTTATACAGTGTCTGAGACTTGTACTTAAGCATGGTAACATTGGTATTCAATTGGATATGCCAAAAGGACACTGCGGGCCTCATTTTATTATTGTCTTAAATTATATTTTCTGTACTTTGTGCATGTCCTTAAAGCCTAATTGGCACTATACTGTGGATTCAACATACCAACTTGTAAGGGTGCTCATACAATATAAACACACTCTAAATTACACGATTATCACTGATACAATGGTAAAATGGCCTACATGACATAAAAGGTGGCTAATGACGGCGTTCATCTGTAAGATAATTACATTTGATCTATTTTATGCATAAGGAGGCAACATATTGAGAAATTATCCATAACAATTGCACGACCAACAGATCTATTGTCTGCTAGAGTTTCATTTCGTGGCAATGCAGTTGGAAATATACACACAGCCTTTTTAAAAACTTTTTAGCCTAAGCATCAATTAGGTCCAAGTCAAAAGTACAGCTTCAGCAAATACAATATTGGTGCAATTTGAAACCTATGACCAGCATGCATACAGAATCTGAACTCTTCCTTAACTTAGTTTTCTTTTATAAAAAAAGGAGATCAAGAGTTCTAAGCTCCCTTCAAATAGAGTTGAATTGTGACCACATTTTAAAATTTGTCTCCCCCACCAAGCAATTATACAGTTGCCTGCATTCAGTGGCCTGTTTCACCAATCCTACTACTTCTGCCACATATCCAGATGTGTGTGAAACCTTTATTAAGCAGTTACTAAAATGATTAATGACTGCATATTGTTGCAGCTATAATGGTCCTCTTTGTTTTGATGAGTAAACTTGCAAATTGCCACTAAAACTATTAGAAATATATGTGAGACAAAGTAAACTCACTTCTCGTCACCTAACCATGATTCAGTTTTGGTACAGTTTAAGAGACTGCCTGGCTAAAATTGGAAGGTGACCTGTAGTTATGTTTTTTTTTTCTGTATTTAGTTCTTGCTATCTCTGTAACGGTTATCTAAGAAGATACTAAACGCAGTAATTTCTGGTATGGCAAAAAGCTTGAGGTCTATTCAAACGGCAAGGCATTACATACTTACATTAATAAATAGGACTATATTGATACAGCATTATAAAAAATCACTTCAAGAACAATATTAAATGTTTCCTGCGTTTTGTTTTGTGTTCATCTTAAAAACAGTAGGTTAAAAACATTTTAAATAACCAAGTAATTGTTTCGTGTGACCTATGAAATCACACTGTACCAGTATGCATTCCTTGTGTTTACTTTTGGGCAAGAATCATTATTAAAATTGGCAGAAATTCTGGTTCATTCATTCCCCTATTAACTGCAATTTATGAATAGTAGACTTCAGCCAGTGACCTTGTAGAATAACCAAGCAAAAGTCTGTTAATTTCTGATGTTGCAACCATTCTCTCTGAGGCAATTACAAGGCTGAATAACAGTAAGCAGTTGGCATTATTTACCCCAGGAAAACAAAACTAGAGGTGTAACACATATGAAAGTACAAGTAATACCCACAGCCAAAACATTTGTGATATGTATGTACTAACCAGATATGCCAATTTAGTGTTGTCTGCCTACATACAGAGATACAGTGAGCTTGCCAATATACTAAAGGATCTTTTTTGTGCCGAGATTCACAAAGTTTTCACAATATGCTTAGGTAATCAAGCCAAGAGAAGTAGACTGAATTGTCTCCAAGCCCTTTTATGTTCCCGCTCCCTCTCTTACAGAAGCTTAGATGTTTAGTATTCCCTTGTTGGCTTCTATAGCCATTCTCTTCACTCCAGAGTTTTCAAAGAACTTTCAAGAACTTTCAAAATAGCAGTGACAAGTATTGCCATGTTTAGGTGTAAGCACAATAACCAATTATTGAAAAGTGGAAATCTTTCTAAGAGATTGGGCATTCAAACTGACAGTCTAATAACACCAGAGAAGTAAAATTATGCACTTGGGTTAAATATCAATACCTTTGGTTGTATTCATGGCACACCATCACAGATGATGTAGAGGACAATGAGTATTTGGATCCGGGAATTATTAATGTTCTATTTTTCCCATAAAATAACAAATAGATCTGTAACAGATGAGAATTGTACATTTTTATGATATCAACATACAGGTATATCCCAAAAGGGAAACTCACTAGAAAATCAAGAAGAATATCAGATAGTAGCTATTAGTTGCCAAAGTGCATCATAGATAATATGATTCTGGAGTCTAGTGCTAAAAAGTTTTTAAACATTCCTTAACTGTCTCATAATTTTACGTTAAATGGCCTTTATCTAAGGAGGAAACTGGACAAAAACATTTTCCAGCACTGAGGTTTCAATTTATTATGATTAATTAGGTTAAGAAATCAGGGTTTTTTTGGTATTTTACAAAAAATGTGTTTTTTTCCACCAGTAGAGGTGAAAAGTCAGAGTGCAAAGCTCAAGTGGGAACAGTTAAAGAATTTTCGTGAATCCAGGTTAGAAATTCACATCAACTATGCTTCATTTACGATCATCACGAGTTGCACATATTTGCATATTCAGCCCTGGGTTTAAAAAAAATCATTTTCTTTCAATTCTTTGTGAAGCCCCCCGCAGATATTACCTTTTCTCTCACCTGGTTTCCAAAACAAAAATATATTGGCATTTTGTTGTACTCAGTAAATGAGTTTAGCACTTGCACCTTGCTGTGTTCATTCTGTGGAGTGAGGTGTTTCGTTCACCTAATTTGCATTGAACTACACAGAATTTATAGAAAATGGTTGATAATCTTGGTAGAAAGCCAAGTGACAAAACTTTCTATGAATTGTATCATCATTCTCCTTGGTTGTGATCTCTAATGAACAAACATTTAGATATAAAGAATCTAACTATTTAGAAATGTTTGAAGCTATATACCATACAAGTAAGTGAATGTTTCAGTTTATATATTTTCAAAATCAGTGGATATTGTTATCAGTGAGCAAAACAAAATATCAGTAGAAACGAATGGGTATGAGTTTCAATAAAAATATTTTTCTGGATTGAATAGTGCCAATCAATAAAGAAAACCACTTTATTTCTTTTGTATTTAAATAAGGTGCTTTACCTTGCCTTTTAAATCATTATAATTAAAATCACACAAAAGAAATGTTAGCAAAAGTGATCAATTATAAGATTCTCATGTTTCATCATGTGTTTTAAATGAACTGAGTGGCTTTGGTTAAATAGTAATAGAAAGCTATGAGTTTAAATGAATTGCTCATTCCTGACTATTTAATACTTTAAGAACTTAAAACTTTCTTAGTATTATTGCAAACTAATGAACAATGAATCCATTGAGCTCCATATAATTTTCATTTTAAAAATAAAAAAATCCAGATTTGCACATTGATGGTATTGCCCATTGTGTAATCAATTGACAGTGTTATTCAGCAAGGAACACATAAGTATTTTGAAATGTATGAAGGGAAGAATTTTTATTTTCATCATTTCTACAGAGGTAATTTTAGTAATATGTTGTTATGGTGACCTGATATCTTCCTATGTTACTCTTTTCCATAATTTGAGGTTTCATTGAAGGCAGCTGACAAATCATTGTACAGAATTGGGCTTACTTTAGTGAAGTGGAGAGGCACAAATATAAAGATGTTCTTTTTAAATTGAAATGGTAATTTGAGTGAATTTTAGAATCTTAAATTCTGCATGCAAGACCTAGCCAAAAATAATTGTTATTTTACATACTCCTCACTAAAATGTATCGCTGTACTTCAATCATAAACATCTATTTTATATTTTTAAACTGAAACCAGTCAAATCACTGTTACATTTGCACGTGAAGGTATCACAGATATGCTGTAACATTGAGTAAGTTTATTAACTTAAAACTGGGAAATCATTTTATTTTTGAACGTAATCAATATATAATAATTGAATATGCTTGTGAAGAGATGTAACAAATTAAATCCTTAAGAAATCAGTTTTTATATTTGGGAATTTGATTTTGCTTAATTATTCGGTATAGAACTTGTGTTTCTCCAGTAATGGTTACTTTTCAATGCCAGGTTATTGCCTTAAGAGTACTATAATGAAAGAAATCTTTCAATGGTGTTGTTCAGTAAGCAGGGAGAATATAATACATGTGTACAAACAATGGTGTTCTACCGTGCGACATGCATCACTGTTTTATTACATTCTCAGAATGTGCTACTAATACTAACACAACATTTTGGATGAAATCTCTTCAATATAATAGCAACTGAGGCATTCCAGCAAAAATAAGCAAAATGTTTCAAATTGTCCAGAATTCTCTGTACTGGACAACATTTAAAGCAGAAAATAATGTAATTGAGAATGAAAAAAAAGCTCTAGTGAAGATATGTCCAACTAATGACTGCAATTTAATAAATATTACTAGAAGTGTTATAATAGTCTAGTGGTAGAAATGCCCAGAGGCCTATCTGCTAGTAACATTCCTCTAGATATTTGAAGGTGGAGTTCTAATCTGTAGATGGGGATGATTTGTGAGTTACAGGTTTGCTGTTCTGTCAAGTCAAACAAAGTAAGCTTGTGTCTCACTTCCTTTTGAACACTGACATGACTTTAGTTCTTGCATTGACTCCTCACAGATTCCAGCAGATGAATAAACTTATTCTTGCTCCCTTGCTTCCCCCATCCTAGGTTAATATTCATGCTAATTCTTTCTACATGCTGCATGGCATGATCGATGGGCCTTTGGAATGGTGCAAGGACCAGTAGGTAAGGCAGTGATGTGAATCAATTTCCCCGCAATATATTACTGGAGACAGTTTCTGTGCTAGTGAACCCTGATGGGAAAGAAATTAACATCTTCTTGAATGTATAGTGAATTGAAGAACTGGAATTGGAAACCAATCCAGGAACCGTTGATGATCTAAGGACAAAGGATAGTACTTTCATATAATTGAATTTGAGTATTACACAATAGATTTTTGCCTTATTTTTAATGGATCCCTTCTTTCTCTAGAGTCATATACCATTTGACTGAGTTGTTTGATGCACAGAGGCAGTACGTTTTTGTAAAATGAGCTACAATCCATGCAATAATTCCTAAATGTGTTAATTACAATGATACATAATGGTCAAACAATCCAATACCTTTGAATTCTGTCCTGTCCTGTTAGCTCTTCCTTTCCCCTGTTTTAGCTGCTTACATAAAATCTAAATGGGTCTTTCCTAAATTCTGAGAATTTTTCTCGTACTTAACGTGAAAAGGCAAAATAGCAGACTTTATTATGTATAGTTTTTCTAGTTTACAGCTGAATAGCATAGGGCAGCCATCAAGATGTTCTGATGAAACAGTATTGCAGCAAATTGCAGGGCAGCACAGAAAACACCAAAGAAAGAGGAATATAGAAATCAGCTGATCACAACATTTTATATCTGCAGGCTACTATTGAATAGCAATTAAATAATCAATGCATTTCTCTCCCTATTGCGTAATGTAATTCTGCCAAAGATCATGCAACAAACGTATGTCAACAGGACATTTGTGTATGTTATGGGGCAGTGACATAATCTTCAAATATTCATGAATTGTTGGA
Organism: Mobula hypostoma; assembly: GCF_963921235.1. NCBI lineage: Eukaryota > Metazoa > Chordata > Chondrichthyes > Myliobatiformes > Myliobatidae > Mobula > Mobula hypostoma. The sequence continues at coordinate 56,282,925 of NC_086102.1, read as the reverse complement.
TAAACTAAAATCACATTAAATTAGTTTAATTGCAATTAAATATTATTTGATAAATTAAATGGAGATTAAGATAAAAAACAACCTCAAAGTTAGGATCAGAATGAGGCCTTACCCACCAATAATTGGCACTTTGCTTTATTCTTAAAACAAATGGATATTCATTCCAATCACATTTAAAAGGATACCATTTTCACTTACATTTTTACTTCTTAAAGTAACATTGCATACAGTGAAACAGAGAGCCAGAGAAATTTTGTACAGTGCAAAAATTCCAAATGATGGTCATCAAACTGCCAGAACAACACCAAGAACATTTAAATTAAGCCACACTGTTTGACTGGAAAACTTTCCCGCCTTTAGCCATACGGGGAATGGTCCACACATCAAAGGGGAGAGAGTAGTTGGGGCTGGGGACTTTGCACCTTCAGGCATTTTCCTCGGTGGGCTTCTTTTCATCTCCTTTAACTTCTTCAGTTTGGGCACTTTCAGAAGGTTTACTTTCATCTGCGGAATCTGAAGAGAGACAAATTTATTTTGATCAAATGATATTTTAAAAAATATCAATAACATTATTCATAATTGAAACTTAGGTTCTTTTCACGAATGTCCAAAAGATTTATCAATTCTATTAATTAATATTAATTAGCATTCATTAGTATGATGTCTGCTTTTCACTACATTCTGAATTAACAGAATATTTGCAATAAACAGGTTAATAACCTGTATATTTTGGAATACAAAACTGAGTTCCAAAACCTTGGGGAAAGAAAAACAGTAATTTATTTCTCTCTTTACAATTACCCTTTCAGTACCTTGATTCCCATGCCATCAGATTGTTCAAGTGTTGTTTAATTCTGAGCCTGGTTTCCAATTCCACAGACCACTCCATTACATATCAACATCTATGTACTATTTCTCAGCCTCCCTACCCTAGTTAGTCTGTAGATTTGGCAGTGCTTTGGCAATCCTTCATCATTTGTCACCTCCTGACTCTAACCTCCATCTTTGTGCTCCTTCACCACTACTTTTGAAGTTCCCAAAAGGATTATTCTCAGCTCTCTCCAATTCTTCAGTGGTATATTTTTGACAGAGAAGTTTATTCAAAAGCAATATACAATGCTCCACTTAAAATATAGTGGTGTGCTGATTTATATAACTAATGACTCTTTCAATGCTGTGGATACAGTGGTTACATGATGTTCATCAAATGAAGTTTAAAAGCTTCCTCCACTTCAACATTAAGAAGATCAAAGCTATTTTCTCAGGCTGTGCTACTGTTTTCGTAACTACAAAGCTGTATTTGACCCAAAGATCACAACCTTTCCTTCTCCATTGCTATGCCCTTTTACACTCCACCTCCATATTCTTCAAATGTCCACCTCACCTCATGTCATCTTCAGCTGTTTTGTTTGTTCACACCAAATCCAAATTTTTCATTGGTGTCCTGAAGGGCCCAAACTTCCTACTCTTTAAAAACTTCAGCTCATCAAACAACATCCTCCTCACCCATCATGCCTCTGCTCAATCAGCCAACGTAGCACACATCCTAGAAAGCCTCAGCTTAAATTTTCACCTACGCAAAGCCCCTTTTCCACTAAGCATTGAAGCCCTAAATCTGCAGAACACTTGGCTTCTTGGCTTCCTCAGCTCCTTCTCCAGATAGTTTGCTGCAGTGCCTTAAACCTAGGGCCTGAACTTGAGAATTCTGCTCTTGGACAAACTTCCTCATTTCTACTGTAAGATATTGTTTAAACTAAACCTATTTAATCCGGATTTTGGTTGCATTTGAATTTTTCCATCTTTGAATTTTCTAATTATGTGTTATTTGAAACCAGAATATCTATTGAGATTTTGAAAATATGTAATTTAGAGTACATTCATACAGAACGTCCACAAAACAATTCATACATCAGCCCATCTATTCTGCTATATTAACCAACTTTCCTCCTGTTTATCATTTAGAAATTGTATGAAGTGATGTATGGTCTTCCTTCATTTGTGATCTTAAATTTTAGATGAAAGCACAGTGAACGATATGAATTGACTTAATTAACAAATATTGAATCAAGATTCAAAATCGAACATCTTTTTACTGAAAGCAAAAAAAAGAACACAGATGAGGAAAATCTGAAATAAAAACAGGAAATGCTAGAAATACTCAGTGTGTAAAGCATGCAGGAAATATCTACGCAGCACTTCCAGCATCTTTGATGCTTGGACCAAAGCTCATCGACTACAGCATCATTTTCACTCGCAATAAAACATAATATTTCTAAATCACATCTATTTTTGACAACAGATTATTTCAAAGCAATTTAATTCAGATTGAGGTTGTGTAAATATCACCTCCTGTGCTTTGAGTTAACTTCAAATACTGGATAATAATATTTTTATGTGAAGTTTTACTCCTATCAGGACAATATAATTTTGAGTACAGATTAAGTGCAGCTGTTTTACCACTTGTCTTAAAAACAATGCATTAAAAGCAGACCTCACCCAGAGAACTGGTCACGCCACATGGTAAATTAATTGCCCTTGTTTCTGCACATCTGGAGAAATTATAGCAACTGCATCTTTTGGATGCATTTAAAGTACTAAATATGTTCTACATTATTGTATTTAATTAAGCTAAGGGACTAGTTAATTCTCCAAGAAAAAATTAATGGAGTAACTGCTTATTTTTTTTATCAGTAAATCATGTTTGGCTTCAAGAATATAAACAGATTTTATATAACTATTGTATTAAAATGCTCCTTAATTCTATTGATTCACAAAGTATTTTCATTTCAATTTATGTGAGTAGTGAGTTCAAGTTAAGGAGACAGATGGAAGGGATTGGTTAGGAAATGCTGGGACAAACTGTGTCCAAAATTGTTCAATGAATTGGATGTAGACTTGTTACCAATAAATTACCACCAGCATCTGGACTGGATGTGAAGAGTCAATTGAAAAGACCTTCTCCTCCTAGGAGCTGGACAATGAGTATAGTGACGCTTCAGTGGTAAGGGAACTTCAGACAACCAGTTACTACAGAAACACATTGATAGGAGGCAGGTCTGGGCTTAGAGACTGATCTTTTGGAAGATTTTTAGTTCGATGACTTTAAATTTAGAGTCACTTGGATTACCAAAATGTTGGAAATAATTTAAAAAATGTTTTTCTAAAAATGAAAACATATTTAATTAGAAGCACGTTTATGCATAGATAAGGCATTGGACATTAAAGTGCAAAATAAACAACTTGTGTGTTTCCTTTTAATCTCATACAGGGAATTCCTGTTCTGCTGAATGGTGTCTCAGAGCCTATAGCAGGTAGGATTAACAAGATACAGCAATTACAGTGAATTTTTCAATGTAATGCTGGGTAACTTCTTCAAGACTGGACTCACATGAAATCATGTGACCTACCAAGGTGAGTTATGTCAGCTGCTGTTACCCAGCATAGCCCAGACTTACAGAAGGTCTACACAAATACAGGACTTACTTACATGGTATAGTATGTATTGATTGCATATGCATCATTTAAGAACTACTGTATGTGTACTGTGTGGGATAAAGTTCAACGCATTGTTACATCAGTTTCTGATGTGGAAATTTCCAAAGATTCTCCACTCTCTGCCTAAAGAGCATAAAGATATTTTTCATCTCATTCTTCAATGAACAACAAGTTCATCCACCAAGACAAGGAGCCTATCACTGACTTCAGAAATGGGAAGACAGAGTTGGAGAAAGTAAATTCCTTGGTGTTAACATCTCAGATGACCTAAGCTGGATCCTGCACATCAATGCAATCATAAAGAAGGTGTGCCAGCACTTCTACTTTCTTAGAATCTTAAGGAGATTTTGTACTGTAGAAGTAGCTTAGCTGGTTGCATCACGGCCTAGTATGACAATTCAATGAACAGGTCCATCACAGATACAGCCCTCCCCACTATTGAAAGGTTTCCCCTCATCTGGGTCATCACACTCTCATTATCACTTTCAAATAGGAGGCACAGAACGACACACAAAATGTGGAAGAACTCAGCGGATTGGACAGCATCTACGGAAGAAATTAAACACTTGATGTTTTGGGCCAAGAACCTTCTTCAGCACAGGAAAGGAAGGGGGAGACATCAGAATAAAAAATGTGGTGGGGATGGGAGGGAAGGAAAGGAAGACTAGCTAGAAGATAATAGGCAAAGTCAAGTGGGTGGTAAAGGAAAAGGGTTAGAGAAGAAGAAATCTGATAGGAGAGGACCATGGGAGAAAGGGAAGGGGGAGGTAGTTGGCAGGTGAAGAGAAGAGTTAAGAGGCCAGAGTGAGGAATAAAAGAGGGAAGTGGGAGAGGAAATAATGTTTTTACCAGAATGAGAAATCAATGTTCATGCCATCATGTTTGGAGGCTAGATAGATGGTATATAAGTTGTTGCTCCTCCACCTTGAGAGTGACCTCCTTGTAGCAAAAGAGGAGGCCAGGGACCGACATTATGGACATGTTGGAATGGGAATAGGGATTGGAAATAAAATGGTTGGCCAACAGGAAATTCCATCTTGACAAATGGAGTGAGGTGCTCAGCAAAGTGGTCCTCCAATTTACATCGGGTCTCACCAATGTAAAGGAGGCTGCCTTGGAGCACTGGATACAATATACAGCCCCAACAGATTTGTAGGTGAAGTGTTGCCTCACCTAGAGGACTGTTTGGGGCCCTGAATGGAGGTAAGGGAGGAGGTAAATAGGCAGGCATATCATTTCAGACACTCTCAGGGGTATGCACCAAGAGTGAGATTAGTGGGGAGGGATGAATGGACAAGGGGATCATGGAGGGAATGATCCCTGTGGAAAGCAGAGGTGGAAGAAGATAAAGATGTGTTTTGTGGTGGTGTCACATTGAAGATGGTGAAAGTTGCGGAGAATGAGTGTTGAATGCAGAAGCTCATGAGGTGGTAGGAGAGTACAAGAGGAACTGTATCCTTGTTAAGGCGGCAGAAAGATGGGTGAGTGCAAATGTCCAGGAAATGGAGGAGATGCAATGATGACAGTATCAATGCTAGAGGAAAGGAAACCCCGTTCTTTGCAGAAAGTGGATAGGTGCGATGGAGACAAAGGAACTTAGAAAACGGAATAACATTTTTGCAGGAGACAGGTTGGGAAGAGGTATAGTCAAGATACAGAAGGTAACAATTTATAGAAGAGGAAGTACAGAAGTCTGAAGTCCTACACCACCAGATTCAGGAACAGCTACCTTCCTATAAACATCAAGTTCTTGAGCTGTCATGCATAATCTTAATCCTATTTCAGCAATGGAGCACCATAAACCATTTCTTGCACAACCATGTAATTGTGCATGATATGTTTTTCTTTGCACTTAAGTTGTACAGTTTTTCTTCATTATCTGGTATATTTTCTGTATAGTTGATATAAAACTTATGTTCTGTGTGTTCTCTGAACTTGTGTTCCTGGAATGCTGCTGTAAGCAATTTTTTTCATTGTACCTGTATTTCACCATGCTTCTTTCTGTATGTAACAATAAATTCAACTTCATTTGACAATAGTTGCCTTACAGTATATCTTTCTGATTCACTGAAGAAACATAACCCTTTTGGCATCTATTCTTTCAGTTCCTTTTGGCATCTTGCAAGTCTCAATAAATCACTTCTCATCCTTCTTATCACTGATGATTAAAAGCCAACCTTCTGTTACTTTCATAGATTCTCATCACAGAAATCAATTATGTTATCTCTTGTTTCAACTGATACATGAAGACAGCATACCCTCCTTTAAATATGGAGAGTAAAACTCCAAATAACAGAAACACTTTGATCATAAGTTCTGCGTTGACTGAAGTTTAACAACTGGACATCAGGTCTCACTCCTAACCACTATCTGGATTCTCTACTCTTCATATTAAAAAAAAATTCCATGGACAATGTCATACTCAGATATGAATAGTCAAGAGTAGAGAGAAAGATGTAATGGATCAGTGTGCAAACAATTAGTCATATCATATGATAGTCTGAGCAATATCTGTTCAAGTAGAACAATTTTGTTCAGCCATAAATTTAGTCATTTTGAGTTTATGATTGCAGGTCATTTTAATGCTCCTGACTACTCCATCATCATGGAGTAGAGCTCTCCATTGCTTGGAAAGGCCAAGTACATATTGGAAGAAGTGCCACATATTCTGCTTGGGTAGCTTACAGTGATATAAACATTAAATGTCTCAATTTCATGTAATGCATGTTCCCAGTGTTCTTCTTCCATCCATACTACCTGTCCAACTGGTTTCCTTCTCCCTTTCTTCACCATTCTCCTCCAATACCTCATCTGGTTTCATCTGCAATCATCCCCCTCCTCGTCTCTATCCCCATGCATTATCATATGGCTAGACAGTAGCAATCCTTCCCCTCAGAACTAATACAAGATCACAAAACATTAGCATACACTTTTTTGCCTTCACAGTTACTGCTTTGAGTTCTTCCAGTGTTCTGTTTATTGTTCCAGATTCTGCAGTCTCTTTTTGTCTTCAAAAATATTTTTCTTTTGAAATGTAAGTGATCAAGTAAAATGGTATACGGCTGTAAGCTCACTCCTTACTCCTTCTTTGCCAATGTTTCAAAAATAGATGATGGAAATTGGGCTGCATATAAATTTTGTGTATAATCTAATTTAGGAGGAATTGGTTCAGCTGCAAAGGAACATAGGGTTTAATTACATTTGCAAACTTCAGCATAAGAACGAGTTGAGATAAATGGATTTCCACAAGAACAGCAGCTCAACCAATCACAAATGAAATGTTTGAGAAAAATATTTATGACTTGAAGCCAACAATTCCATATCTCCACATCAACCTCTACCCTTGAGGCTAGGCTGCTTCCCCCTTTGTGATCCTTTGTAAAGGATATACTGCCCTGCTATATTTCAATATAGCAGATTTTGCTAAATATTATGAGTGATATTGCTAAAAGTAGCTCTGTAAGTAGTTCACCAGTGACATGTTTTACAGTGCAGAATATATAGAAATGTGGAATCTGATGACCTTATAAAACTTAAAGAAACAATCAAACCTGTTTTATTAGTAGCTTGATATTTAACAGAGAATTAATGATCAATAAGGGTACGAATAAGAGCTAGATGGAATATTGTATTTACATTATGAGTTATTGGATTTTCTGAATATCTGCTAATCAAATTCCATGTGGATCTGTATTATCTTAAGGATATATACATGACTTCCAACAAAATTTCACATACTCCAAGCAGTTATTGACCATTATAAATCTAGAGTTACTACTCATACACACATTTTACTCCATTTGCTTTCAATGCACATTTACAAAATGGGAAACAGTTGTGTCTTTTGATTTAAAGGTTTCAAAATGTTTCGGATGGATGAGAAGCTAAAGCAAAGACTCTTGTCTTTTGATTCCAGAAAAAAATACTTTTTCGATCTGTGAGGGTTTTATTAACAATAAAATGATTCTTTTCATATGCAACGTATGGCTCACAGAGGAATCTTCTCCAAGATTGATATTATGCTTTTGTACTTGCCCTCTATAGAAAAAATACACCTTTGCATGAATTTAGGTTATGTATTCTTCAAACAGAGCATGGGGTGGGAGGTAGCATTGTATTGAGAACTCAGCAAATCTGGAATACCTTCATGGATGTATTTGGCAAGGCTCAATGGTTGGTACAACATATGTAGAACTGTGACCAAATGATCTAGAGAATTTTCCAAATCTCTTATCTGACGGCTAGTGAAAACTGTATGCTGCATCATTGAAAGCAAGCATAATAAAATTGCCTCAGTTTGCAATCTCTGCTTTTTCATCCCTCCACAAAATTATCTAGCACTGTAAGGGGTACTAAGGTGAGACACTGAGATGTAAAGGACAGTAAAGCTGTCAGCATATATGGATGGTGTAATTTTAAGCAGAAAGTTAAATTTGGCTCATTGAATCCTATAGTTTTCATTTATAGCTAACAACTAATCTGCAGACAAGTGGAACTGAATTTGCCTGCAACTAAATTGGTTTTTAATTTCCTTCTTCAACATCATTTCTTCCGTACCTTCCCTTTTAACATGATCAGGAAAACAGGAACAAAGCAGTAATAAGATAGACAGTGAGAGTCAGGAGATTGAGTGTAAAGCTAAGACTTCACATTACATATTATTGTTTTTAACTAAGCACCCAAAACCACATTTATTGCTTTTTGATCATATGAATAGGAATGAAAGTTGTTCTGACTGTCTGGAGCTCTGAAATTTTATTCATATAAACTTTTCCATTTTGCTCCTTGAGGTATCCAGTGTTTAAGAACTTAGAAAAGATATACATCAGCAAAAAAGAACGGAAGTACTCAGAATGCCAGAAATCTGAAAGAGAAGTGTAAACTGCTGGAAATGTTCGGGAGATTATACAGTATTAAGTGTGATAGAAACAGAGTTAATATTTCAGGCCAATAATTTGATTAGAAAAAAAAAGGGTCAGTGATTTGAAACACTAGATTTTGCTTCTGAGAGTTCACTGCCTACAGATACCTGCACTGAATTTGTCTAATCCAGGTGTAGAAAGCTGATTTTGCCGGCCTGAAATGGACAGGAGAAAACTCACCCCTGAAGTTCTCCTGACATCGTTAACAGCTACTAAAGCCCTGCCATAAGCCAATGTTGCCAACCCTTTTAAATATTTCTGAATGTCTCTGACTGACAGCTTTTTCCCTAAAACTTGATCAAAGTAAATAAAATTGTGCGAAGAATATAAAAAAATGCACATTCTTTAAAAAAAGACATGAATAAATATGGATTTTTGTTTTAAAAAGGGGGAGTCTACTTTTCTACTGTACCATTAACATTAATTGGTTTGTTATTACCAAGCCAATTTTGTGGAATCTTAGTAAGTTGGAGCTCTTGTGGCTAGAGTTCAAAACCAGGGCAGGTTCAGAATGAGTTCATGACTTCTGAGTTTGACTACATGTGTGGAAATGTGGGAAATCCAATCCTATAATTCTGTTTCTCCGAGTGTCTCTGACATTCTCTGTATTTCAATGCACCAGCTTTACTTCATCAGAAGATTCCATCTTAGTCAGAAACTAGATGGAATTGCTCTATAACACAAATCTCTTGGAATTTCTGTAGTCTGCCAAACACAGCAGTAGCTCAGCTAAAATAGATGAGATGCCACTTCTGTGGCAGAGAATTTAGCTTTCTTTTATCCTTGATGTGTCCCATGCCTGTCCTACATACTGCCTTATACTTTTACTGATCCTTTGAGTATTTTGAGCTGTCCTAGCTGATCAAGGATATTGGGGACATTCATTTCAAGCAAAATGTTTCTCAGAACTCTCATGGTCATGAGACATAACAATGCAAACCCTGGTGTCTTGTTCTGCTTTCTTAGGGTGAAGATGGCACCAAACTGTATGCATACCCCATTAACCCCACCAAACTCCAGCACAGTTACTAGCTTGGAAGATTTTAAATCCCTGAAGTCTTTTATCCAGATTTCAAAATTGTCTGCACTAGGACAGGCTAGACTAGGCTAGTAGATGAGAGTAGGAATTTTAACTGTTCAAAATCAAAGATTAAGATTATATTTCATGTTGAGGCAGCAGGATTTGTGGAATTGTGACACTGATACTTAATCCTCCAGCTGCTGTAATGGAAGCTCTGTTGTAGGCAGAATTTAAAATACTAACAGCAGTAATTTGTCAGATTCCAGAGATGATCATAGAACCTAGGCTGATGGTCACAGTTATAGACAATAGACAATAGACAATAGGTGCAGAAGTAGACCATTCAGCCCTTCGAGCCTGCACTGCCATTCTGAGATCATGGCTAATCATCTACTATCAATACCCGGTTCCTGCCTTGTCCCCATAACCATTGATTCCCCTATCCATAAGATACCTATCTAGCTCCTTCTTGAAAGCATCCAGAGAATTGGCCTCCACTGCCTTCTGAGGCAGCGCGTTCCACACCTCCACAACTCTCTGGGAGAAGTTGTTCCTCCTCAACTCTGTCCTAAATGACCTACCCCTTATTCTTAAACCATGCCTTCTGGTACTGGACTCTCCCAGCATCTCGAACATATTTCCTGCCTCTATCTTGTCCAAGCCCTTAATAATCTTATATGTCTCAATCAGATCCCCCCTCAATCTCCTTAATTCCAGTGTGTACAAGCCCAGTTTCTCTAACCTCTCTGCGTAAGACAGTCCGGACATCCCAGGAATTAACCTAGTGAACCTACACTGCACCTCCTCCACAGCCAGGATGTCCTTCCTTAACCCTGGAGACCAAAACTGCACACAATACTCCAGGTGTGGTCTCACCAGGGCCCTGTACAAATGCAAAAGAGTTTCCTTGCTCTTGTACTCAATTCCCTTTGTAATAAAGGCCAACATTCCATTAGCCTTCTTCACTGCCTGCTGCACTTGCTCATTCACCTTCAGAGACTGACGAACAAGTACTCCTAGATCTCTTTGTATTTCTCCCTTACCTAACTCCACACCGTTCAGATAATAATCTGTCTTCCTGTTCTTGCTCCCAAAGTGAATAACCTCACACTTATTCACATTAAACACCATCTGCCAAATTTCTGCCCACTCACCCAGCCTATCCAAGTCACCTTGAATTCTCCTAACATCCTCATCACATGTCACACTGCTCCCCGGCTTAGTATCATCAGCAAACTTGCTGATGTTATTCACAATGTCTTCCTCTAAATCATTGACATAAATCGTAAACAGCTGTAGTCCCAATACTGAGCCCTGTGGCACCCCACTAGTCACCACCTGCCATTCCGAGAAACACCCATTCACTGCTACCCTTTGCTTTCTATCTGCCAACCAGTTTTCTATCCATGTCAATATCCTCCCCCCAGTGCCATGAGCTCTGATTTTCCCCACCAATCTCCTATGTGGTACCTTATCGAATGCCTTCTGTAAGTCAAGGTACACCACATCCACTGGATCTCCCGCGTCTATCTTCCTGGTTACATCCTCGAAAAACTCCAATAGATTAGTCAAGCATGATTTGCCCTTGGTAAATCCATGCTGGCTCGGCCCAATCCTATCACTGCTATCAAGATATGCCACTATTTCATCTTTAATAATGGACTCTAGCATCTTCCCCACTACTGATGTTAGGCTAACAGGGCGATTGTTCTCTGTTTTCTCCCTCCCTCCTTTCTTAAAAACTGGGATAACATTAGCCATTCGCCAATCCTCAGGAACTGATCCTGAATCTAAGGAACATTGGAAAATGATCACCAATGCATCTGCAATTTCCAGAGCCACCTCCTTTAGTACCCTAGGATGCAGACCATCTGGACCTGGGGATTTGTTAGCCTTCAGTCCCATCAGTCTACTCATCACAGTTTCCTTCCTAATGTCAATCTGTTTCAGTTCCTCTGTTACCCTATGTCCTTGGCCCATCCATACATCTGGGAGATTGCTTGTGTCTTCCCTAGTGAAGAAAGATCCAAAGTACTTATTAAATTCGTCTGCCATTTCTCTGTTTCCCATAACAATTTCTCCCAATTCATTCTTCAAGGGCCCAACATTGTTCTTAACTATCTTCCTTCTCTTCACATACCTAAAAAAACTTTTGCTATCCTCCTTTATATTCCTAGCTAGCTTGCGTTCATACCTCATTTTTTCTCCCCGTATTGCCTTTTTAGTTAAGTTCTGTTGCTCCTTAAAAACTTCCCAATCATCCGTCTTCCCACTCACCTTAGCTCTGTTATACTTCTTTTTTAATGCTATGCTATCTCTGACTTCCTTTGTCAACCACTGTGGCCACTTTCCCCCCTCTGAATCCTTCCTTCTCCAGGGGATGAACTAATTTTGCACCTTGTGCATTATTCCCAAGAATACCTGCCATTGCTGTTCCACTGTCTTTTCTGCTAGGATATCCGACCAGTCAACTTTGGCCAGCTCCTCCCTCATGGCTCCATAGTCTCCTTTGTTCAACTGCAATACTGACACTTCTGATCTGCCCTTATCCCTCTCAACTTGCAGATAAAAACTTATCATATTATAGAAACATAGAAACATAGAAAATAGGTGCAGGAGTAGGCCATTCGGCCCTTCGAGCCTGCACCGCCATTTATTATGATCATGGCTGATCATCCAACTCAGAACCCAGCCTTCCCTCCATACCCCCTGACCCCTGTAGCCACAAGGGCCATATCTAACTTCCTTTTAAACATAGCTAATGAACTGGCCTCAACAGTTTGCTGTGGCAGAGAATTCCACAGATTCACCACTCTCTGTGTGAAGAAGTTTTTCCTAACCTCGGTCCTAAAAGGCTTCCCCTCTATCCTCAAACTGTGACCCCTCGTTCTAGACCTCCCCAACATCGGGAACAATCTTCCCGCATCTAGCCTGTCCAATCCCTTTAGGATCTTATACGTTTCAATCAGATCCCCCCTCAATCTTCTAAATTCCAACGAGTACAAGCCCAGTTCATCCAGTCTTTCTTCATATGAAAGACCTGCCATCCCAGGAATCAATCTGGTGAACATTCTTTGTACTCCCTCTATGGCAAAGATGTCTTTCCTCAGATTAGGGGACCAAAACTGCACACAATACTCCAGGTGTGGTCTCACCAAGGCCTTGTACAACTGCAGTAGTACCTCCCTGCTCCTGTACTCGAATCCTCTCGCTATAAATGCCAGCATACCGTTCGCCTTTTTCACCGCCTGCTGTACCTGCATGCCCACTTTCAATGACTGGTGTATAATGACACCCAGGTCTCGTTGCACCTCCCCTTTTCCTAATCGGCCACCATTCAGATAATAATCTGTTTTCCTATTTTTGCCACCAAAGTGGATAACTTCACATTTATCCACATTAAATTGCATCTGCCATGAGTTTGCCCACTTACCCAACCTATCCAAGTCACCCTGCATCCTCTTAGCATCCTCCTCACTGCTAACACTGCCACCCAGCTTTGTGTCATCCGCAAACTTGGAGATGCTGCATTTAATTCCCTCATCCAAGTCATTAATATATATTGTAAACAACTGGGGTCCCAGCACTGAGCCTTGCGGTACCCCACTAGTCACCGCCTGCCATTCTGAAAAGGTCCCATTTATTCCCACTCTTTGCTTCCTGTCTGCTAACCAATTGTCCACCCACACCAATACCTTACCCCCAATACCGTGTGCTTTAAGTTTGCACACTAATCTCCTGTGTGGGACCTTGTCAAAAGCCTTTTGAAAATCCAAATATACCACATCCACTGGTTCTCCCCTATCCACTCTACTAGTTACATCCTCAAAAAATTCTATGAGATTCGTCAGACATGATTTTCCTTTCACAAATCCATGCTGACTTTGTCCGATCATTTCACCGCTTTCCAAATGTGCTGTTATCACATCCTTGATAACTGACTCCAGCAGTTTCCCCACCACCGACGTTAGGCTAACTGGCCTATAATTCCCCGGTTTCTCTCTCCCTCCTTTTTTAAAAAGTGGGGTTACATTAGCCACCCTCCAATCCTCAGGAACTAGTCCAGAATCTAACGAGTTTTGAAAAATTATCACTAATGCATCCACTATTTCTTGGGCCACTTCCTTAAGCACTCTGGAATGCAGACCATCTGGCCCTGGGGATTTATCTGCCTTCAATCCCTTCAATTTACCTAACACCACTTCCCTTCTAACATGTATTTCGCTCAGTTCCTCCATCTCACTGGACCCTCTGTCCCTTACTATTTCTGGAAGATTATTTATGTCCTCCTTAGTGAAGACAGAACCAAAGTAATTATTCAATTGGTCTGCCATGTCCTTGCTCCCCATAATCAATTCACCTGTTTCTGTTTGCAGGGGACCTACATTTGTCTTTATCAGTCTTTTCCTTTTTACATATCTATAAAAGCTTTTACAGTCTGTTTTTATGTTCTCTGCCAGTTTTCTCTCATAATCTTTTTTCCCCTTCCTAATTAAGCCCTTTGTCCTCCTCTGCTGAACTCTGAATTTCTCCCAGTCCTCAGGTGAGCCACTTTCTCTGGCTAATTTGTATGCTACTTCTTTGGAATTGATACTATCCCTAATTTCTCTTGTCAGCCACGGGTGCACTACCTTCCTTGATTTATTCTTTTGCCAAACTGGGATGAACAATTGTTGTAGTTCATCCATGCAACCTTTAAATGCCTGCCATTGCATATCCACCGTCAATCCTTGAAGTGTCATTTGCCAGTCTATCTTAGCTAATTCACGTCTCATACCTTCAAAGTTACCCCTCTTTAAGTTCAGAACCTTTGTTTCTGAATTAACTACGTCACTCTCCATGTTAATGAAGAATTCCACCATATTATGGTCACTCTTACCCAAGGGGCCTCTCACGACAAGATCGCTAATTAACCCTTCCTCATTGCTCAAAACCCAGTCCAGAATAGCCTGCTCTCTAGTCGGTTCCTCGACATGTTGGTTCAAAAAACCATCCCGCATACATTCCAAGAAATCCTCTTCCTCAGCACCTTTACCAATTTGGTTCACCCAGTCTACATGTAGATTGAAGTCACCCATTATAACTGCTGTTCCTTTATTGCACACATTTCTAATTTCCTGTTTAATACCATCTCCGACCTCACTACTACTGTTAGGTGGCCTGTACACAACTCCCACCAGCGTCTTCTGCCCCTTAGTGTTACGCAGCTCTACCCATATCGATTCCACATCTTCCCGGCTTATGTCCTTCCTTTCTATTGCGTTAATCTCTTTTTTAACCAGCAACGCCACCCCACCTCCCCTTCCTTCATGTCTATCCCTCCTGAATGTTGAATATCCCTGAACGTTGAGCTCCCATCCCTGGTCACCCTGGAGCCATGTCTCTGTGATCCCAACTATATCATAATCATTAATAACAATCTGCACTTTCAATTCATCCACCTTATTACGAATGCTCCTTGCATTGACACATAAAGCCTTCAGGCGCTCTTTTACAACTCTCTTAGCCCTTTTTAATGCTTGCCCTGGATTTGTCGGCCTGCCACTTTTACTTTTCCCCTTTGTACTTTTTGCTTCTACGCTCACTTTACACCCCTCTGTCTCTCTGCACTGGTTCCCATCCCTCTGTTGTGAACTAACCTCCTCACACCTAGCCGCTTTAATTTGATTCCCACCCCCCAACCATTCTAGTTTAAAGTCACCTCAGTAGCCCCCGCTAATCTCCCTGCCAGGATATTGGTCCCCCTAGGATTTAAGTATAACCCGTCCTTTTTGTACAGGTCACACCTGCGCCAAAAGAGGTCCCAATGATCCAAAAACTTGAATCCCTGCCCCCTGCTCCAATCCCTCAGCCACGCATTTATCCTCCACCTCATCGCATTCCTACTCTCACTGTCGCGTGGCACAGGCAGTAATCCCGAGATTACTACCTTTGCGGTCCTTTTTCTCAACTCCCTTCCTAACTCCCTATATTCTTCTTTCAGGACCTCATCCCTTTTCCTACCTATGTCATTGGTACCTATATGTACCAGGACCTCTGGCTCTTCACCCTCCCACTTCAGGATATCTTGGACACGATCAGAAATATCCCGGACCCTGGCACCAGGGAGGCAAACTACCATCCGAGTCTCTGGACTGCGTCCACAGAATCGCCTATCTGACCCCCTTACTATCGAGTCCCCTATCACAACTGCCCTCCTCTTCCTTGCCCTACCCTTCTGAGCTACAGGGCCAGACTCTGTGCCGGAGGCAGGGCCACTGTCGCTTCCCCCGGGTAAGCTGTCCCCCCCAACAGTACTCAAACAGGAGTACCTGTTGTTAAGGGGCACAGCCGCCGGGGTACTCCCCATCACCTGCCTCCTATGGTCCTTATGGTCACTACCTCCTAATGGCTCCTTTACTTCATGATCACTTATCAAATCCTACTCATTGCACAACACTAAATCCAGAATAGCCTTATCCCTGGTCGGTTCTCGCACAAGCTGCTCCAAAAATGCATCCTGTAGGCACTCTACAAACTCCCTATCCTGGGGTCCAGTACCAACCTGATTTTCCCAGTTCACCTGCATGTTGAAATCCCCCGTAACTACTGCGACATTTCCTTTGCCACATGCCATTGTTAACTCCCTATTCAACTTGCACCCAATATCCATGCTACTGTTTGGGGGCCTGTAGATAACACCTATCAGGGTCTTTTTGCCCTTACTGTTCCTCAGTTCTATCCACACTGATTCTACTTCTCCTGATTCTATGTCCCCCCTTGCAAGGGACTGAATCTCATTCCTCACCAACAGAGCCACCCCACCCCCTCTGCCCACCTTTCTGTCCCTTCGATAGCATGTATACCCTTGTACATTCAATTCCTAGGTCTGATCCCCCTGCAGCCATGTCTCCGTTATCCCAACAACATCATAGTTACCCATTCGCACCTGAGCTTCAAGCTCATCTGCCTCATTTCTGACACTTCGTGCATTCAGATATAGAATTTTTAACCCATTTCTCCTCTCTCTGTTTAAATAGTTCCAAGGAAAGGAGGGACAGCTGGTTCTGGGAGAAAGCGCATTGTCCAATTTTTGGTTTAAGATGACTGCTGTGTTGCACGCAATTTTCAAGAGAGCTCTCAGCCTCACTCCTCTCATCTGCCTTCCACCACCCACCATCTGCAATGCCTGTATCAATCCTGTCCACCCATCTTCCTTTCAATTTTCAAACTCATCCCCAAAAGGTTTCAGCTTTGTTTCCAGACCCTGGTTTCCTCCTGCAAAATTTCTTGATTCGAATTAGAACATGAGAATTAGTGCTTGGCATGAGCTATGTATTCACAGACTTGTTAATCAGACAGTTTTGTTTTTGCTTTCCATATCCCCGCACCAATATGAAATTGGTTTAGTTCACAGTTCAAAGTAAGTTTATTATCACTATATATATATGTGTGTGTGTGTGTGTGTGTGTGTGTGTGTGTGTGTGTGTGTGTGTGATCATATACTACCCTGAGATTCATTCTCTTATGGGCATTCACAGTAAGTACAAAGTAATGGAGAAGAATCATTGAAAAACTGCAAGTACAAACAGGAAAAGTAAGTACATAAATAGATAAATATCAAGAATATGAGCTGTAGAGTCCTTGAAAATAAGCCCATATATTGTGGAATCAGTTCTGTTTTGTGGTGAGTGAAGTTATTCCCTCTGTTTCAAGTGCCTGGTGGTTGAGAGGTATTAACTGTCCCTGAACCCAGTGGTGTGGGACCTGAGGCTCCTGTACCTCCTTCCTGATGGCAGAAGTGAGAAGAGAGCATGTTCTGGATGGTGGGGGTCCTTGATGATGGATGCTGCTTTTCTGCAGCAGTGCTCCTTGTGACAGGAATTTTGGGAAGGTTTTACCTGTGATTGATTTGGCTGAATCCACTACATTTTGTAGTCTTTTCTATTCGAGCATTGATGTTTTCTTCTGATGGTTATTCTTTCTCTCCCTATCTTTCTGCCCTTGCAGCACAGTGACTTGTGCTGTTTGGAACTGAGATTACATTTAATTCTTATTTCTATGGTTAAGGGGAGGGAAGGGAAGGGTTTTTATGCTTTGTGGCAGCATGGTGATGAGAGTAAGTAAGTCTGAATCTGATCCCTTAGCAATGAATTCATGTAGCAGATGAGCAGAATTATATCCTTGCATGAGCCTAAAGAGTGACGAGCTTGTATTGAGCCCTGGTGATAGCAATCAATATCTGGGGTGTTAGAGATAAATGTGTGAAAGAACTTCAGTGAGGGGGGGATGGGGAGATGGATCAGCCTTCTCTAGAGCTTTCAAGCAAATTTATATGCCTTTCTCTCTGAGATATTTCCAGTTAGAAAGAAATGCCTGTCATACAAAAAAAATGATCAAAGTGATGAACTTGTAGTTGCTGATAATGGCCGTGGCTCTGCTTCGGATGAGGCAATAAACTCAAAGTCAATCTGCTGCCACTGAGGGTGAAGACGGAGGTCATTTGCATTTCAGATAAATGACCTCAGGCAGTCATGAATCAAGCCTGGGATGAAAGTGTTTTTGGAACAAACCCAGGAGAATGCACTTTGTTCATCTGAAGTTCTTAAATACTATTTCATAGTAAGGGAGGAGAATACTCAATGCAGCGTGGATTTAGTTAGGCTTATCGCCATGTTGCATTACTTGTTCAGCTGCTCAACAATGGACACGCTTTAAATTGTAATAGTTCTTCATTACACGCATACTAGAATCCTCCTGCTCCTTAGACAGTCTCTTGGGACTGAGGATGACATAATCCCACTAAAAATTTCTGGTTTCAAGGTAACAGATGGAGCCAATGGAATTACTGCAGATTGTTCCACAAATGCAGCAGATGGCATCTGAGGGATTGGGTGGATCATTTGTGAGCTATGCACTTCATCAGCTTTAAAACAGGATTTCTAGGTGATTCAAACTCTCAGACTCAATGTTCTTCATGTCAGTCTTGAAACTCTTTCTCCCTATTGGATGGTTATGAACTAAGGATTCCTGATAACCAATGGAGATGTCCTGGAAGCCTCCTTCATGGGGGAAAAAAAAGGTGTAACATACTTAATTCCCTTGTGCCCGATCATTTCAGAATAAAGGGTAGACAATTTTGGCCTGTGTAAAGGGGAAATATCTTCACACTGATGGCAATGAATCTTTGCAGTTCTCTGCCCCATAGGACTAGAGATTTAGTAATTGAATTCATTAAAAAACATAGATTAGTAGTTTTTTTTTAATAGTAAGGGAATAAGGAGGCAAGATGATAGTCCAGGAAAATGGAATTGCTGTTGATACTTGGCCAACTGCTTTAATCCTGCTGCTAAATCTCTTGTTACCTAAGTAAGTAGTGTTATTCTTTCCCTCATTCAGAGGAATGGACTTTAAGGCTTAAAGCAACATAAGGTTAAAGGAATATGACGATCTGGTGGGAAAATGAACTCTTACGTTGGTGATGCTCTTATTCAATAGCAAAGGCAGCAGCAGCGTATGGTCTACCCATTCTCCGATTCTTCATTTGCACAGGGTGCTGTCAGTTACTATTTGCAGAAAGTCCTAACTTATTTACTGAATTTCTTATGCCACATTTACTGAAAATGATGGGGTAGGTTCCCAGAAGCAGATACTGGAAGGTGTTGTGCAATTAACATATTGTATGATTGAAAGAAAGACAGCACGTTAACTACCGGCTCATTATGACAGTTCAGCACTCGATTGATTGTTTCTGTGTCTCCACACAGTGTGAGGGAAACGTCAGCATTGGCTAGCACCATTTACGAGCAAGCCTGCACTACATAAAGCTAGTTCATAAAAAGTCAGCTGAAAGAGCTGAGGAACTAGGTCAAGTGCCACAAGTGGTTCAATGGTCCCACAAGATTGAATTCAACCACCTTGTCAAGGTGAATGAGTGAGACGGATTCTAAATCCAACTGATTGCAATGTGAGACTTTTGCCCAATGCAAAGCACCACATTCTCATTACTTACCAAAAGATCATAAGACTTGGAGCAGAATTAGGCTGTTCAGCCCATCGAGTCTGTTCTGTCACTCCATCATGGCTAATTTATTATCCCTCTCCAACCCATTCTCCTGCCTTCTCCCTGTAATCTTAGACATCTTGACTAATTATGAACTTATCAACCTCCACGTTAAATATAAGAACAGAACACCATAAGAGATAGAAGCATAATTAGGCCATTTGGCCTATCAAGTCTGCTCTGCCATTTCATCTTGGCTGATCCTATTTCTCTCTCAATCCTATTCTCCTGAAATCCCCCTGTAACTTTCTACACCCTGACTAATCAAGAACCAATCAACTCTGTCTTAAATACACCTAATGACCTGGACTCTACAGCTGCTTGTTGCAATGAATTTAACAGATTCTCCACCCTCTGGCTAAAGAAATTCTTCCTCATCTCCGTTCTAATTAGATGCCCTATTTTCTGAGGCTGTGCCCTCTGGTCCTAGATTTGCCACTATAGGAAACACCCACTCTATATAGATATTTCCATATTTGATAGGTTGCAATGAAGGCTCATGACAGACTTTAAAAAAAAAGTTAGATCCCCCCCATTCCTCTAAATTCCAGAGAGTACAGCCCCAGAACCATTAAACACTCCTCATATGATAACCCTGTCATTCTCAGAATCATTCTCATTATCCTGCTCCAATGTCAGCACATCTTTTTTAAGATAGGGAGGCACAAAACTGCTCTCAATATGCCAAATGAGGTCTCAGCAATGTCTTATAAAGCCTCAGCATTACATCCTTGCTTTTATATTCTAGTACTTTCAAAATGAATGCTAACATTGCATTTGCCTTCCTCACATTGACTCAATCTGCAAGGGATTGAGGACTCCCAAGACCTTTTTCACCTCAGATTTTTGAACTTTCTGCCCATTTAGAAAATAGTCTACACTTTTGTTTCTTGTACCAAAGTGCATGGCACTTCCTGATACTGTTTTCGATCTTCTACTTATTGCCTAATCTGTCTAAGTCCTTCTGCAGCCTCTCTACTTCCTCAACACAACCTGCTTCTTCACCTACCTTTGTATCATCCACAAACCTGGCCATAAAGCCATCAATTCCATCATCCAAATCGTTAACATATAAGCAGTCATTTACTGTGACAATAAGCATCAGTGAATGTTATATAATTTCTCCTCTTTTGCAGTTCAGAATGGCACACAAGGTGAAGTATGAACCATCAAATATGAACATCCCTGTGCCCACTGAAAAGGTGGTGATGGTCATTAATGGATTATCCATTGGTGACACGCTGTCTCTTATTTACCATCTGACTTCCCCCATCCTGCTTTACAATACAACTTTATCCCCTTGTCTTCCTTCTCTCAAATGTCCAGGAAATGCAACCAGACCTTGACATGCAAGAAGACATAACGGATAAAGACGCAGTTTTACTCAAGTTCACATTTACGGCCATTTGCTCAAGTACTGAAAATGTTGATAAGGTAATAACATAAAGGTAGAGTCTACACATAATGATACACTGATAATAAGTAGCCAGCTGCTAGAGCAGAAGGCAAGGATAGTGGAGGAAGCAGCTGGCTGAAGGATAAGACTTATCATGTGATGGGAACATCAGATGAGGACTTACAAAAGTTGTCTTGAGTCATCCATGCTTGTTGCATTCAGGTTTGACCAAAATGTTTGCAGATTATATCAAAGAGCACGGAAAAGTCAACTGCCATCTTGACATAGGCTTTGTACAAAGCTTGGTAGGTAGGGCTCTAACTCATATTAGGAAACTTCACCATAGCAGGTGTTTGGCAGGTGATGCTGTAGGTTCTGTGATATCACAAGCAGCTGCCACATATTGGGTGCCACTGAAGAAGTTCAGACTGATTCTGTCTGCAGATAACTGTTCAGAAGGACTTATATAGTCTTACATTCCTATTATCAGTTCTCCTCAACAGTACAGAACAGCTAAACCTGTTGCTCCCTTTCAGAAAGCTAGCAATAATTATCTCAAGCATGATGTTCTTAAATGCCCTTTCTGTTGCCTGTCATTCACGCTGAAATAGAACAGTCTGCAATCTGCCTTTAAGATTATCTTTAATCCCCTTTCCTCTGAGACAACTGGTTTTCCACTGGTCAAGGAATGCAGCAAAGCTCCAGAGCAGCAAAGTCACATGGATGACAGACACCAACAATATGCATAAAGCAGCTTGATTCATCAGCCAATCCTGATTGAAGAGTCTCGCCCCAAAACACTGATTGTTCATTTTTTGTCATAGATGCTGCCTATTTGCTGAGTTTCACCTGCATTTTGTGTGGGTTGTTCCAGCATTGCAAACTCTCTTGCGTCTATTGGTTGCATTTGCAATGCTGATATTAGCAAGCACTGGGCTTGCGGAATTATGTTGAATGCAACATGCATTGAAACATAACACGCCTTGGCATGTTCTGTTGACTACTGTAGGGCTCCTTCAGAACAATCTGTTCAGATGAAGTATTGATTCAACATGCCAATGAATTGCCTTTCAGCATATCAATGACCTGCTCTGGATGTTTCCCATGATTTTCTTTCAGTGAGTAATGGATGTATTTATGTGTTTAAAATGTGTCCCTGAATCATCAACTATGTGATGCAGGTATCAGGAATGAACAATTTGGTTCCTCTACAGAGAAGAATGCCTCATAATAATATGTACCAGAAAAACAGTTAAATAGGCAAGCTTATGTGCTCTGGCTTTCTGTGCCTTTTGGTCTCCAGTTATAAAATCGCCTTGGAATAGAAAACCTCAGTGACTTCCGTTGACAACAGTATATTGAATACCCCAGGAAGTGCAGTTAACCTCAGCCGCAGCCAGAAGGAGCTGGAACCATAAAATTTGATGGTCACTGACTGTGCAACAGCCACAGCTCTGAGGCTACAGATGTAACTGCACTGGGTGCTATCAGCTTTCATTTAACACATCATTGAAGCAGACATCACACATGTGGCTTCTTGCCAGAGAGAATTGGTCTTGGACAGACTAGGAAAGGGGAAGGAAGCGTCTATTAAGAACCTACTCCCGTCCTTAAAGCTGCTTTTCCTGCTCTACACATGTCCTCCAATCACTTACACAGTCATGGTCTACTCCAAAGGGAATCCCCATTAAACCCTTAATGTCTGGGAGCAATTGGTTGGCTTATTAGTCAGCTAATAACTTTCAGCACCTGCCACACCATTCCCAGCAGATGTCTACAGCTTAAAAGAGCTACAGAAAGCATTAAGTACGTGAACAGTTGTTGTAACAGCTATTGGAAATAAACAACAATGAACTCATAATGAACTAATGATCCTTCTTTAAACATGATCCACTTCCAATCACTTAGTGCTATTACTGCAGAATCAGGTTGATTATCACTGACATACATTGTGAAATTTTGTTGTTTTGTGACAGCATTACAGTGCAAGACATAAAAAAATTACTGTAATTTAAAATAATAAATAAATAGTGCAAAAGAGGAAAAGTGAGGTATCATTCTTGAGTTCATGGGTCATCTATCCTCCATTTCCAGCACAGAATCACAATCAGATTTATCATCATGGTCATATGATATGAATGTTGCTGTCTTGTAGCAGCAGTACAGCACAAGTACATAAAAATTTAGAATTTAAATAAATAAGTTAATAGAGGAAAAAAGACAATTATATCCACAGAACACACACAAAAAATACCGGTGAACGCAGCAGGCCAGGCATTATCTATAGGAAGAGGTACAGTTGATGTATCAGGCTGAGACCCTTCGTCAGGACTTCCTATAGATGCTGCCTGGCCTGCTGCATTCACCAGCATTTTTTGTGTGTGTTGCTTGAAATTCCAACATCTGCAGGTTTCCTTGTGTTTGTGAATTATGTCCACGGGTTCATGGACCATTCAGAAATCTAATGGTGGAGGGGAAGAAGTTGTTCCGAAATCATCGAGTATGAGTCTTCAGGCTTCTGTACTTCATTCCTGATGATAATGACAAGAAGAGGGCATATCCCAAATGGTGAGGGTCTTCAATGATGGATTTTATTTTCCAGAGACTGTACATTAGCCCAGATGATAGCAGAGAATGGGGGGCTTAGGGCCCCATGCTTTCATTCTTTAATCTTACACGGAATCCTCAGTGGCAGCCGCATTTTCTGAGGCAATGGAGATCACTCTAAGCTTCCAGCTGCTGTACTTGCTCCCTGGGTGGTCTGAAGTCCACGTCTGTCAGTTCTTAAGATCACCACTTCTCTTAAATGGTTTGAAATAATGTTACTTACAGGAGCATCTGTGGCTGAAGATTTCAGCAGTAGTGGTTGTAAATGGGAATACTTGATGATTCCCTCAGCAGTTGCACACAAAGACTTTTCCCGCTCTGGTGCTGTGTTTGTTGACAGTCTCTCGGACTGGCCCTTCTGCTTAAAGTCTCCAGTCTATAAAACTCTCCTAAGCTAAATGCAACCTGTTCTCACCATGATTTTCTCTTCATGGCTTTCGATGTGTCATAATCATCAAGATCTCACCCATTAACACACATTCTCTTAGTTAAGCAATAACTTCATTTTAACTTCCATTATTCCATTAAGACTATTGTCCATTTATGTAATCTTCACAATCTTTAACTTTACCTGATACTTTATCTCATCTAATTCTAGCCTACTGAACAATTCTGACTTTAATAACCGGACAATGGACAACCACTGTTTCATCTGCCAAGAGATTTAAACTCCAGAATTTTTTTTTCACCAATCAGTCTCTGACCCCCTCCTCCTTCAAGATACTGTTCAGTTTTCTATCCAATTATCTCCTATGAGGATTAATGTCAAGTTATGCATGTAAATGTGCTTCTGAAGTGGGACATTTTGCTATGTAAATTACATTATATAAATAACAGCAAAGTGCCCCACTTCAGAAGCATATTTACATACATAATTTGACACATGTACAAATGCATGTTTAGGATAATGTGTTTGTCTTGCCCACTTCTGGAAGTGTGTTAAATCATATGAGTAAATTAGTATGGTAGCTGATGACCTTATATAAAAGCATGTTAAGGATATTGGGCTTGTTGTGGAAGTGTGTTCAATTTTATGAGGCTAAGTCAGTCTGGTAGTTAGATTGATGAGCTCCAAAGTGGTAGTGTTGACCTAAAATCAGTGTTGCACATTTTCGGTAGACATACACCCATTAACACAGTGTACAGAGTGATTCAACACTGTTTACTTGTGCATTGCAAATTCCCTTTAGGATTTCAAACAAAGATGTATACTATACAAATCTACACTCTCAAACCCCTTACTGAAAATGTTCACACTCTGTTGGTTCTATTCCCATTTCAGAGATGAGGACAAATGTTTAGGCTGATTCTCAGTGCTCTTCTGATAAATTGGTAAGTTTTAGGTTGGAAATGTTTTTAATTGTCATCACATGTAAAGAAGGACTGTGAATAATTTGTCTTGCATATCATCTATACAGGTCATTTTATTACAATAGTGCATTGACAGAAAGCAGAAAAAGGTGTTACAGTTACAGAGAAAGTGTAATGAGTAGATTGTGAGATCAAGAGTCCATCTTATCATACTAGGACGCTGTTTAATAGTTTTTTAACAGTGGGATAGAAGTTGTCCTTGAGATTCATGCTATATGTTATGAGGCTTTTGTACCTTTGGCCCAATGGAAGGTGGCAGGAGGAGAGAACGTCCGGGATGGATGAGTGGGGTCTTTGATGATGTTGGCTGCTCCACTGAGGCAGTGTAGCCTCAGTAAACAGTTAAACATGATACAGACCTTTTCAGCTTACAATGTTGTGCCAGTCTTTTAACCTACTCTAAGATCAATCTAACTCTTTCCTCCTACATAGCCCTCTATTTTTCTTTCATCCATGTAGCCATCTAAGAGTTTCTTAAATGTCCTGGGCAGCACATTCTACGTATCCACCACTCTCTGTAAAAAAACCTAATCTGACATGCCCACATGCTTTCCTCCAATCACCTTAAAATTATACCCTCTGATATTGGCCATATCCACCTTGGGAAGAAGTCTCCAGGTGTCCACCTTATCTATGCCTTTTATCATCTTGTACACCTCTATTAAGTCTCCTCTCATCCTCTTTCAATGAGAAAGGCCCTAGCTCGCTCAACTTATCCTCATAAGACATGCTGTCTAATCTAGGCAGCATCCTGATAATCTCCTCTGCACCCTCTCTAAAGCTTCCAAATCCTTCCTATAATGAGGGGTATCAGTAATGAGCAATACTCAAAGTGTAACCTAACCAAGTTTTTATAGAACTGTAACATTATCTCACAGCTCAAGAGCTCGATCCCTTGACAAATGAAGACTAACACACCATAAGCCTGTCAATGTGTTCAGCAACTTTGAGGGATCTATATATGTACACTCCAAGATCCTTCTGTTCCTCCACACGATTAAATATCCTATCACCCACCCTGGTATTCTGCCTTCAAGTTTGACTTTCCAAAGTGTATCACTTCACACTTTTCTGGATTGAACTCTATCTGCCATTTCTCAACCCTGCTCTGCATTCTATCAATGTCCCATTGTAACTTATAACAAACTTCTACACTGTCCACAAAACCACCAACACTTCTGTCACCTGCAAGCTTGCTAACACTTCCACTTCCTCATTCAAGTCACCTATAAAAATCAAAAAGAGCAGAGGTCACAGAACAGTTAAGACACTACTGGCCACTGACCAGTACACCACTGGTCACCACTCTCAAGGCAGGCAAATACAATCCACCCTCTGCACCTTGTAGGCAAGCTAACTTTGAATCTATGAAAGCAAGTTTCCACGGATCCCATTCTTCCTGACTTTCTGAATGATCCAACCATGGGAAACATTGTCAAATATCTAATTAAAATCCATATACACCACATCCGCTACTCTACCTTCATCAATTTGCTTCGTCATTTCCTCAAAGAATGCAATCAGACTAGTGAGGCACAAGCTGTCCCTCACAAATCCATGTTGATTATCCATAATCAGACTATGCTTCGCTCAATGTTCATAAATCCTGTCTCTGGTACTACTCCTATGGCTGATAAGGACACAAATATCATCATTAAAGATGCAGCAAAATCTTCCCTCACTTCCTGCAGTAACAGAGGGTGTATCCATCCATCCCAGGAACTTAACCATCCTAATAGTTTCCTCTTTGTTTATGTCAACACATTGCAGCATATCAGCCTCTCCTCACATTCATCAACGTCCCTCTTACTGGTGAATACTGAAGTAAAGTACTCATTAAGGACCTCCACTACCTCCTGTGACTCAAGGCACATTTTCTTTTATCCCTGATTGGTCCAATCCTCACTCTAGTCTTGTATGGCTTTTCCTTTATACTACCTACGAAGACTTTCTCATATCCCCTTCTAGCTCTCTTAAGACCATTCTTCAGCACCTTCCTGGCTATCTTATAAATATCTAGAGCCTTGTCTGGTCCTTGCTTCCTAAACCTTAAGTATGCTTCTTTCATCCTCTTGACCAGATATTGGACATCTTGTGGCAACTGTGGTTCCTTCACCCTACATCCTTCCCCTGCCTCAATGAGACATACCTACTCAGAACCCTGCTCAAGTGCTCACTAACAGCTTCCACATTTCCATTGTGCAATTCCCTGAGTATATCTGTTCCCAATTTACATCCCCAAGTTTCTGCCTAATTATTTCTGCATCATAATTTTCCCTCCTCCAATTAAATACTTTCCTATACTGTCTGCTCCTATCCCTGTTCAAGGTGTATGGTAAAGATCAGGGAGCTGTGGTCTCTCTCTCTGAAATGCTCACCCATTTGACTAGGTTCATTGCCTAGTATTGGATCCAGTATGGCCTTTCCTCTAGTCAGCCTGTCTACATATTACATCAGAAGATAGTTTTATATTGAAAAGTGTAGTCGGAATTCATGGAGAGGAAGCTGTTTTTTTATGATATACTGATTAGAAGTGCCTCCTGTGATGTGAAATGGAAACTCGCTCAGTCATTATCCCAGTGTGTCTGTGGAACATTGATGCCTGTGATTGGTTGCCTTCATTTTTGTGTGAAAGCAGAGATTGCATTTAAAAGGATTTCACTGGGTCTATGGTGCTTTAGAACATCCTGAAAAGGATATGAATGCTGCTATAAAAATGCAAATCTTCCTATGTAAACCTAAAATGTAGAAAGACAAAAATACTAACTCAACTCAAAACAAATATGTCTGTGCTTGCTGTTGAATTTCATAACTGTTGGAAAACTACAACAGCTGAAATCAACAGGACAGTTGAGTGCATTTGGTAGTTGCTCAATGTTTAAGCCACTTCTTCCAATCCACCTACCATTAATCTTCATAGCAATATTAAAGTTTTACACAGGAGCTGGCTGAAGGGCAGCATAAAAGAATTTTTAAAAAGTAGTTTTGTTAACAGACTGGTGATGAGAAGTGTAAGTAAAAAAGAAACTAGCACAGTTTAACTTTGTGCAATGTGATTCTCAAGAGTCGAGTAATGTAGTATGCCAGTAAGTTACAAATTTTTGGAGAATTCTATTATATGTAGTATTTTCTTTTTTGGAATATTATTAATCTTAACAACTTTTCCAGCAGGAGAGAATTATATGAATTTCAGTATTCTATAAGCCTTATTTACAGTTTGTTTGAACTAGATAATACTGATGGAATCTTATCTCTATGAATACAACAATTCATTTTGGGTAGATGCAGAAAAAGTAGCTAGAATGAAAATATATTTCTAACAGTATATTTACCTATCTACAATCCGAGCTCTAAATTGTGGAGTTCTTGTATTCTGATATAAAGTGTTCAGCATGATATTATTCTGTTGTTTTATCAAATTTTATCAAAGCCTTCCTGAACGGACTATTTTGCCTTGCCTGATGGCTGTGTCAATGACTAGGCTTGTTTTTCAGTGCCAGTGACAACCTGTGAACTTGGCTGAGGTCTGCAAAATCTTTCACTTACCAGTGGAAAATAACGCACGGTACATTGTCCACACAGCACATCTTCGAACAACTAAATCCATAATAACTTGTATTTAACTAATGTATTTGATGCAGTACTATGTCCCACCTATCTGGTGATAGGATACCTGCAATATTTTGAAGTTGTTACTAGAAAACAACATGATCAAATTTATTATTCTTTGTACAGTGATACTAAGAAAACTTGGCAAAAAATTACAAGGAGGTATTATGGGCAATGAAATAAACCCTTTAACATTGCTCCTTTCACTGCGGTGAATACAGAGGCCACTTTTTGCACAGCATACTCTCTCCAACCACAATGAATAATGACCAAGTAATTGCTTTTTGTAATAATGTCTGAGGCTGGACATTGACCAGAGAGTTATGATTAACTCTTCTTGTTTTCATTGAACCACTGATATAGTCATATATGAAATATATAAGGATGCATAGCATTAGAGGGTTAATGAGTAAACACAGATGGCATTAATGTGTCATCTTCAGTTAAATAGCAGTTAGTTATAGAGGGCCTACAGTTCAAGTAGGGAATTACAATTAGGATGGTAGATCGGGTTGGGGTTGTGGTGGTGGGATAATACAGATCCCCTCTTAAACTGAGATAGGAAGAATCCAGGGACAGTTATCCACTTGCTTTTAGGCCGAAGAGCATGTTGGGCAGAAATCCCAAGCCAATGAATACTGAGACCAGGGATTGTACAGCGCCACTGTACTTGTAACACAAGCCCACTTTAGAGGACATGTCACAGTAAATATACCCACCCTGTTGTAACACCCAATTACCGACAGACAACATACCATTTCTGCAGTGAAGGACACTCAGACCATGGTGAAGGTAAGATACAGGGTGATCACACAGCGTTAAAGCTGTCAGCACGACTAGTCACAAGCTCATTTTTACCTTAATTGATTATTTGATGACAAAAGAATGTCTCTACATTGGGTGAAGGTATTGTTAGATATTGTACCATGTATTGGATTATGAACAAAAATGTCATACTCTGTACAATCCCTGAAAAAGCTTGTATCACCTTCTCCTACTTGCAAGTGTAGGACTGTTTACAGAAAACATGCTTCTTTTTGAACTGAAGAATGAAATGTGTAAGTGAATCTTTTCAGCAGAGCATATGTGATCTTTTACATCCAGAGAGAAAATTGGGCCTCAATTGAATTTCAGATTGAATTATGACATTGCCACTAGGAAGACCATAATAGATTTTTGCATCAGAACATGAACAAGTTACCTTCTGATCCACTCATAACAAATTATCTGTACCCATAAAGTTTGACCAAAAGCTCAGTTTAAGAACTAATCAAGCCAGGTTATATTAACACAAGAGATTCTGCAGATGCTGTAAATCCAGAGCAACACACACAAAATGCTAGAGTAACTCAACAGGTCAGGCAGCATCTATGAAGAGAAATAAATATGTTATATTGTGGTGTAGGTTTGTAGGAAAAGTGCAATTCTACCACATTGTGATGATGACAAAGCAATCTGCTGCTTATATATTCATATTATTCAGGCATCTTCAGATGCTGAAGTCCCATCCTGCACTGTTTTGTAGTCTATACAGAGAGTAACTCTCTGTCCCTTACCAGTTTTATGCTATTGATGTCAGTGTTGCTATTGCTGTTAATCTGGCATGATCCAGTTTTGTCACTTCTATTGTACTAATTCTGTTTCCATTATCATATTCCAATGATAGCATAGAATTTCATATTACAAGTCAAAAGTGTAAATGAAATTCCTCACATGCCTCTCAAGTTGTACTGGATATGAACACCAATTAAAGGTATTAATTGCAAAATGATCTTTGAGCTCAACTCTAAGTTCACTGCCTGTATTGATACATGAATGTTTTCAGCTCACTAAAGAGTTCAAATATCTTTGCCTGATTTACTACATGGTGGATAGCTGATATTTTTTGGAGACCCCTTATTCTTCTCACAGCCCAGCAGCCACACTTTCCTATTTAATTTAGCTAAAGAAGTTAGCTGATTATTATAAAGGCTACCTACTTCAGGGTCTCGGCCTGAAACGTCGACTGCGCCTCTTCCTATAGATGCTGCTTGGCCTGCTGCGTTCACCAGCAACTTTGATGTATGTTGCTTGAATTTCCAGCATCTGCAGAATTCCTGTTGTCTACTTCCTTGATGATTATTTGAACTTGTACATTGGGTTTGCACAGTCGGCATGCAACTTATACAAAACTGACCCAGAAGAATCAGCATAAGCCTTTTCCTATAAGTAATTAAAAGCAAAATTACAAATTTTGCTAATGGTATTGAGTGGTACTTCATTGGAATATTGTTCCATCAATTTTGACCTGAGTTTCGATCCCATAATTTGTGGAACAAAATTATATTTAGTTTGAAATTTCTGCTCAGCAAAACAAGCTTGTCTCAACCCTCCATCTCTTGGGCATTCATGCACAATGAATAGCCATCAATAATTTAGCTCTAATTGGCCATTTCACCAAGGGAGGCACAAAGGCTCAGTTGGATGACGATTTGAGTATCTTGCCAATGATGTGGGAGTGCTGTTCTGAGACTTGCTGGTGTTCAAGAATACAAAATGATTCATCCTGCCTTTGGCTCCTGTTACATTGCATCCCAGTGTTTTATGGCAACTTATGAGTTTAAAACATTCTTTATTTAACCATGTACAGGATTGGTCAAAAGAAAATGAGACTCAAGTAAACGGTTCCTTTTGGGATAAAATTAGATTAAATATTTTTAACATTTTGCATATTATTTAAAAATCTGTAAAATCCATATTCATAATGTCATTGGAAGTGAGCCAAAAAGCAACAGTCCTATTTCATTCTTATGTGGCATGACACTCAAAATCAAGTGCTTGGAAACTTAGAGTGTGGAGATGAATAAGGTACAACGTTGATGGTCCAGATGAACTGATGCCATGCAGGGATTTGTAGATGAAGATCAAAATTTTAAATTCAGTGCATTGGAGGACAGAAGATAGGAAATAATGGCTGAGTAAGACTCCCTGCAGAAGAGGACACAGATAGTTAAATTTAATATTGGTGTCGAAGGGAGGCTAGCAAGCAAGTGAATGGAAATGTCATAGGAGTGGAGATGAGGACTAATATGGAAATAAATGGCCTCTTTTCATAGAAATACTGGAAAGATTGCAGGTGCAGAAATGTGGAGCACAACACAAACTGCTGGAGGAACGCAATGTGTCATGCACTTTCTATGGAGAGAAATGGACAATTGATATTTTGGGTTAAGTAAGGTTGAGACTCTTCATAAGGCTTGGAAAGAAATAGGGACGTACCTGGTATAAAGGGGTGAGGAGGGAGTTGTAGCATGTTGAGAGACTTGACTCAGATTGCTTTTTTGAGAACCTTCACTCCATCTGCCATAACAGGCAGGATCTCCAGTGGGCAGCCCTTTTGATTCAGTTTCCTATTCCCATCCTACCATGTCTACTTCATATTAGAGGATCAGTACGTCATATTCTGTCTTGGTAGTTTCCTATCAGTTAGCAAGAATATCAATTCCTCTAAATTCCAGTAAGCATTCCATCTGTCTCCCTTCATTTCTCCTCATCTCACCAGATGCATCATCCCATCTCTTTTGTCTTCCTTTCAATCTGCCTATTACCCATCCTTCTTTTCCCCAGATCCCCTCTTCACCTCCTTCCCTTTATTTCATGGCCAACTGTCTCCTTCTATCAGATTCCATCTATTTCATTGGCCCCACTTTCCCCCACCCTCACCTGCTTATATTTTCCCCTATCACCTAGATTCACCTATCATCCACCAACTCTTGCTTCGCCCCTTGCCCTGCCCTTTTATACTGGCTATCTCCACTCTTTCTTTCCAACTCTGATGAAGAGTCTTGACCCGCAACTTAACTCTTCCTTTCCTTCCATCGGTGCTACACAACCGGCTAAGTTGCTCCAGCGTTTTGTGCGATCTGTTTCATTTTCAGAACAATGCTGAAGGGAACGGAATTGATGGCAAGATTGCAGAGATTATAGCAAAGGCCGAAAATTATGATTTGCTTGATCTCAACAATCTGTTGTTGCAAATGCTGACTCACTTACACTGTAATATCAGGCAAGCTGTCATGAAAATAATTGTAGGATATGGTATCCTTTGTATGACATGTCTTCACCTATTACATTGTAGCTTGTACTGCTTCAACCTCCCCAGCTTCTTATTTTGGCTTCTTCTTCCTTCTTTTCCAGTTCTGATGAATGGCCTTGGCCTGAAATGTCAACTGTTTGTTCATTTCCGTAGATGCTGCCTAACTTACGGAGTTCATCTAACATGTTGTAAGGAGATGTGGAGGATAATTTTTTTTTGCACTGAGAATATTAGGGCCCTGGAACATGCTGTCAGGGGCACTGGTTGAAGCACACATGGTTTTTAAGGGTCATTTGGACAGGCACATAATCATACAGAAAATGGAGAGATATGGATCATGGGCAGGAAGATAGGATTGATTTAATCTGGCGTCACGGCGGCACACATATTGAGGGGCCTATTCCTGTGCTGTACTGTTCTATGTTTTAAGCTCCGGAAATGTGATGTGTTAGTCCGTTTTGAAAATATAAAATTGTCAAAGTCAGCAGTTAATTTTGAAGCTGATTCGGCACCTATATTCTTTGCTTAGCACATATGCTTTCAAAATATTATATTGGAAAGTAAATTTCTTCTCAGGTTTGTTGCAACATTAAAATATTTATTTTGTGATTGAGAATATGAGGATCTGGACCGTACCCTCCAAATATCCGGACCTGCCTCTCGTTTTTTTTGCACTACCTTACTTTCCATTTTTCTATTTTATATTTATGATTTATAATTTAAATTTTTAATATTTACTAATTTTTACTATTTTTAATATTTAATATTTGTAATCCAGGGAGTGGGAAGCACAGAATGAAATATCGCTGTGATGATTGTACATTCTCGTATCAATTGTTTGGTGACAATAAAGTATAAAGAATATTACCAAGATAGAGGTTAAAATAACACAAAATCAAACAGGGTAATGATCATTATCTGGCTCAGTAAAACGTGCATGAGTACACCCACAAAGAATACCAAGAAGTATATTTAGTTGATGAGTTTTTGTTTATGACTACTTTTGTGAATTCAGAACCTGAACACTACCTTTAGAATGAATGAGATATTTTCCAGGCTTCATTAGATTTCTTGGTAAGGTGATGTAGAAACAAAAAAAAAATTAGCTCATCTTGGGTGAGTGTTGTGACCAGTAGGTATGGAAATATGTCTGGTTTCATGTGAAGCATCTAACAGGTGATAACCTACAGAGAATTTGTATGGAAAAGCTGGTCTTGGATGTTGTACCAGATGAAATGATAAAGGTGGCTAAGAAGAGGGGAACGTCATTTTAAATTATTAATATCACTGACACCAGAGCAAAATTAAAGAGTATTAAAGTGGGGGGAGCCCCTGAATCTAAGGTGAAGGAGATCTATTAATATCTGGCAATAATTATCCACAAGCTTCATACAATTGGAGGGGAGCACTGGTGGAATTTATGCATGATTATTTCACTTTCCAACTATATTGCAATATTTTCAGTTGGTAGCTCTTGTGAAATCTTTGAAAACCAATTTGTCTTTGCTAAATCATTTTGGTCATTCATGAGACAAGATTCTTAACATAAAGATCTAACCTTACCAAAATTTAAAAAAAAAAATGTTTTTTTTTCTCTTAGATCTTAGTTTTTGAGCTGTCATATTCCTGATGAGATTTTCACCAAGTGAGGAAAATGATAGTTGTATCTTCGCTCAGTCACAGGCAGTATGAATGCCTCTTGGAGATGCTAATATTAAGGCTTCTAGTCCCATTTGCCAGACCTGAAAGAATAGTTATTACTCTTGACAAGCCACATTGTATGTTGCAATAATTGAGAACACTTAGCAGTGTAAAGCCATTATTTGCCCTGGAGGTATTAATGGGCTCTATGATTGCTCATGGATGACAGACAGCATTGTGAAACTCAAACTGTAGACTAATAGGAAATAAGCATAGAATCAAAGAGTTATATTGCACAAAACAAGCCCTTTGCCCAGTTCATCACTGCCAACCAAGATGTCTACATGAGCTGATCCCATTTTCAGAGTAATCCCACATTCATCTAATATTTATTTACCTGGTCAAATGTTTTTTTTTAATGTGGCCATATCCTCTGGTAACTCAGTCCTTTAATCCAGATCCAATTTCGATTGCATTTCCCTACCCCAAGTAAAAGATTGTTTTCCATTGTTTTTGTATAAACCTTTATAAGGCCAACACTTAGCCTCCTTCAACTCTAGAGGAAGCAGTTCAATGCATCCAGTCTCTCCTAATGACTCAAGCACCCCAGTTCCACAACATCCTTGTGAATCATTGCTTCATCCCCTCTAGCTCAATCACACATCTTTCCTGTGGTTGGCAACCAGAGTTTCACATTATACTCCAAGTGTGTTCTCTCCAATTGAGCAACTGTAACATCCCAGCTCTTGTATCGATGTCCCAAGTGATGAATACATATGTGCCATATGCCTTCTTCAGTGCCATTTCAAGAAATTACAGACTTGTAGCCCGAGGTCTCTCTATCCTTGAACACTACCCAGACTCCTGCTTACTGTATATCTCCTGTCCTGGTTTGACTTCCCAAAGTGCATCAATTCATATTTGTGTGAGTTAAATTCCAACAGCAATTTTTGCACCCATTTTCTCAGTTTATCTAGAACCTGTTTCAATCCTAGACAATCTTCTTCCCTGTCTTCAACACAACCGGTTTTGGCACCATTTGCACATCATGACACCCAGAATCTCATCAAAGTCATTAATATGTATGACAAACAACAGGGGACTCCGAACTATTTTCTGTGCCACATCACTGGTCACAGGCCTCCAATCAAACAAAAAACAACCCTCCACTATCATCCTCTATTTCTTTTGTAAACCAGTTTGTAACCATTTGGCTAGTTCATCGTGGATCCCGCAAGATCTTGCCAAAGTCCCTGTAGAGAACATCTAGCACCCTGCCCTTATCTGTCATCTTGGTCTCCTCCTTATTTTTTTCTTCCTTTCTTAAGTGGTGTATGATCAGTAACAATGACAGTGTAAACCAATTTAGGAGCTACAGAATGCTTTGGTTCACCCTATAGATTAGTTTACTGGCAACTTTGGTCAAAATGGTCTCGGTACTTGGATCAAGTCAGATTGTAGGAGATACAAGCATGGGATTGCATAACTATTGGTTAGCAATAATCACACTAATGTTAATGTGTAAATCAAAAAAGGCTTTTTGATAAGGGAAATGCTTCACCTAATTCTCAGTATGAAATCGATCCTTTGTAAAGATATAAACTTTAATATTTTTTGACCTGAAATGTCAATTTCGGTGGCATTTATTCAAATTAATCAAAACCTGGCTGCAATTATACGACTGGGAGTAAATTTGTTTTCATCACTGTTTCATCAAGTGTTTCACTTGAATGGGTTTTCATGAATCTATTCCATTTTAAGAATGAGACCTGCCTTAAAAATGACTGCCTGTTAAAAAACAAGGTTACATTTGATGATTTAGAGGAGTATGAAACATGTCATTGATCAGTTGCAGGCTAATTACATCAGGAAATGAAAACTTGACATGTCTTCTGATAAATGCTGAGCAATGATTCTATACTCATGAAAAAATATATGAATATTGCAAAACATTATTTAAAGTCATCTGCATTTAAATTTGGTCTCTGTGCCTGGATCAAAGCTTTCCTGTCATTACTTTCAGTTGCTTGTTTGATTTTCGACTAAATGCTGAGGTGTAATTTGTGATGTGAAATATAGCACTTTATACTGCTGTCTGCAAGCACCATTATATTGTACATCTTAACAATAAATCAGACATCAGTACGGCAGGGGAATGAAACCGTTGTTTAATTGCAGAGCATGTCTCAGTCTGGCTAGACAGTGCAGTTGCCATAGTGATATAGCACCATTGGTTGGTAACTGAGGAGTCTCCAGGGACTGGGTACCGCATTTAGTTTTTAAATTTAATCTTAAAGATACCGTGGAAGCATCTGCCATGAGGTCCCAGTGACATGTTCATTGATTCTGTTGCTAGGGTAACACCAAGTACCTGCCATTTTGCTGTCGAATCATTTATATTGATGTTATTTCTTTACGTCTTGTAGTCCATATTTGTATTTTAGTACAGATATCATTTAAATTTACTTCATCCCTGCTTCGTTAAATGATTTCTTCCACAAAATAAATGCTTTCCCAAAAGCTTGGACATTATGCCTGCTTCCCTTAATTGCCAATTAAGCCAACAATTGATTGCCCCAGTGACATCAACCTAAACGTAAAATAATTTAATTAAAGTGTTCGCATTTGAACGGGGCCTAAATAATAAACATACAAGTTATAAATAAAACATAGACAATTTGTCTACTGTCTATTTCAATTCCTCTGATGCTGACCGGTGGCAGGAGACCTAAAATGTTTTGACAGACATTTCTTCTCAAGGTTATATGGCTGGAGACACCTTGGCTAGAACCAGGAGGAAGGCCTTTGAAGGCCTCTCTTCACCACGAATTCGATATTGGCATCACATTCAACCCACTCTGCTTGTTAGATTAAAAGGCAATCAGAAACTGATAAATAGGAGGAGAAGATAGCAACGCGACGCAGCTTACAGCGGCCACTCCGGTGAATGATATCTGTTATCTGTCAAGTAGGGTGCCGTGCACAATCCTGATTTGATGGAGACAAGCATGAGAGCACGGAGGAACATCTGTGAAATTTCTGAAATGCCTGCTTCGCTGCTGCTGCTACTGTGTGATCCAGAATCTCCGGAGGGGAAGGCCCCGAATCCTCGGCTTTGCTTGTTGCTTGGCAGCCGGGGCAGGGTCGAAGCGCTTGGCAGAGTTGGTGCTCGGTGCTCTGTGTCGGAGGGCTGGTCGGAGGCTTGAAGTTTTCGGACGAACTCAGAGTGGGCTGCAGTCAGGTGCTTCCAATGCATCGGCAAGTTTGCAGCGCTTGGAGTTCATAGCAGGGAGAGTGTCTCCCTTCTACCGTCTGCGTGAGATGATGAGGCTATGGGGACTTGAGACTTTTTTTTACCATGCCCATGGTCTGCTCTTTATCAAATTATGGTGTTGCTTTGCACTCTTGTACTATATGTTATAATTATGTGGTTTTGTCAGTTTTAGTCTTGGTCTGTCCTGTGTTTCTGTGATATCTTTCTGGAGGAACATTGTATAATTTTTTAACGCATACATTTCTAAATGACAATAAACGAGGACTGAGTGTCCTCATAATCTTACAAAAACAATTTATTTATTTATGTATGTATGCATGCATTTATTTATTTATTTAGAGATCCAGCCCTTTTGCCCTTTGAGCCATGTTGCTCCAGCAACCCCATAACCCTGATTAACCCTAGCCTAATCATGGATCAATTTACAATGAATAATTAACCAACCTGGTACATCTTTTGACTGTGGCAGGGAACTGGAGCACCTGGGGAAAACCCATGCATTCCAGTGGGTGGATGAACATAGACTCCTTACAGAATGGTACCGTAATTGATCTCCGAACTCTGGAATGCCACAAGCTGTAACAGTAACATGCTAACCACTACTCCGCCAAGTATCAGCAGTATTGACTGAAATAGATTAATTATTGCTCTGAAATAACTATCTCTTTAATTACAGAATCACACAGTTAGCTGCTATTTAGTTTGTAACATAGTTTGTGAAAGCCTCCAAAATTAGTCCAAGAAGCCATCTGGAGCAGCCATATTTATTGGAACTTCTTGAGCCTTGGTGAGTGTTTTCGGCATTTGGCACTGGACTCCAGCAGATGACCTATGTCCTGTGCCTGAGGTGAGAAAGGAATCTGATGAAGGTTCAAATTTTAGGAAGTGAGACAGAGTAAATCTGGTAATCTCCCAAGTAAATCCAACTCTGAAGGAAAGATCTCAGCACAAACAAGAAGGGAACCATGAGTGCAAATGAAGCTTAAGAAATGGGCAGTGCAACCTTCAGCTGGAGAAGGTGGCTGTGATGGGATGCAGGTAGTCCTCTGTAAACCTTTGGAGTAAATGGTAATGCTTTTCAGTGTTAACAATGTTATAGAGTATATACAGCATTTTCTGTGTCTATATATATTTAGATAGAATATGTAGCAATGGAAGAAAGTGATAATGAACAGGTAATAAGCACAAGAGAGCTAATCTTTTTTTTGTGGAAATGGGGACATAGACCTTTATAGTAGAAGGTTTGCATAAGCAGCAGAAGGAATGCACCACCTCCTAATCAACACGTCTGCTGGCTCTATCAGCTGCCTCCCATGCCATTTTAGGAAAGTGTTTGCAGTTCCAACACTGGCCCCGTGAGCCACATCAGAAGCCATAAAACCAGAGCTATGCTTAGCCCTGAGGGACTCGCTAAAAAAAGGGCTAGTTAATTTATTAGTCCCTTGTCAGACAAGAGATGTTTACGTCAATTATATCATTAAAATATTGTAGAACCACTTTGACCTGATAGCTTCAGTTTTTGAAACCTTTAATTTTAGTACCTGAAGTCACAAGTTTGGACAGGGGCATAGCATTGCTAGATTAAAGAATATGTGAACGAATTATGTTTCAGGATGTTCTGAACCAGTCATGAAAATGTTGATTTGTCTATATGCTCACTAATACGAGCATTTACAGTAAACATTTTCACGTATTGGACCTCACATTCAAAAAGGCATTAAGATTGCTATGGAAATGGAATTGAAAAACACAATGGAGTTCCATTCAGAGTGGAATGCAGATGTACGTGCATATGCTGTTTGTATACTGACAGGAGGTTTAACAGTAGCATTTCCTCCATGAGGCCAGGATGCAAAAGGAAAGAAAGCCCTGCTCTCATTATCAGCTCAGTTATTCCTCTTAACTGCCTCCATTCAGGGCAGTTCACTGCTTAATTTGCAGCTAAATGGGAACACACAACACTTTGCAAAGACAGACAAAACGTAATAAGCATAGATAGGAGCAGTTTACCAGAATGAAAAAGCAAGGAATTAATTTTGTCACAAAGCTTTGAGGAATGCTACTTAAATAGCATTTAGCCAAGGCTATCAACAAATAAAAATGATCTCAAGACCATTGTAGGCAAAGGACTAAAATACGGACATGAATATCAGTACAGGGGCAGATTACACAGTTAAGAGATAAGACACATACAACAAAGGTGGAACAGTTCCCAAGAGCAAGCAACAATAATTCAACCATGAACATCTTCAGATGAACTGCCAATATTTGTTATTGACTATACTGAGAGATATACATTGTAGAGTCGATATTAGCTCATTGCACACATGCCTGAAGGAACATATGTGCCCTTTCATTACAATAATTTGCATTTGCATTAGATTGAACTACAATACAAGGATCTACTCAAGGATTCCTACAAATGCCCCACAGGGCATAAAGCCCATTCTGCATCCCATAAGATGTAGGGCTAGTATTTTGCCAACTTAGATCAGTGTTGTTACTGCTTCAGAATAACGCAGAAGAGAACC
Source organism: Mobula hypostoma (assembly GCF_963921235.1). Lineage (NCBI taxonomy): Eukaryota > Metazoa > Chordata > Chondrichthyes > Myliobatiformes > Myliobatidae > Mobula > Mobula hypostoma. The sequence continues at coordinate 56,242,941 of NC_086102.1, read as the reverse complement.
TAAATATTTTGAACAATGCAAGTCAAGGTGCAATCCAGTGATTGTTTAATGTCAAAATTGTTTAATGTCATTTCTAATCCACAACTGTAAAAGATAATGATGTAATTGTTACTCCTGATCCAAGGAGACAATGATAAAAAACACAATAAATATAAATTTAAAAAAAGATTGCACATCCATAAAGTGACGGTAGGCTCAAGAGTGTCTGTATATTAGCCAACTAACATGAAATGATAAAGCAGTAGTGGTTGGGTGTGTAGAGATGTAGATTAGCTTTACTATTTGGGGAAAGTAACTATTTTGAGTCTGGTAGTCCTGCCATGGATGGCACGTAGCCTCCTCCTTGATATGAGTGGGGCAAAGTCCATAAGCAGGGTGGATAGGATCCTTTATGATGTTACTGGCCCTTTTCTGGAACCTTTTTGTATATAGGTCCCTGATAACAGGTAGACTGGTGCTGGTGAGACATTGAGTGGTTTTGACTACCCATTGTAGAGCCTTCCTGTCCGCCATAGTGCAAATTCTATACCAGGTAGTGTTGCAGCTTGTTAGGATGCTCTCCACTGCACATCTTAAAGAAGGAACCTCAAAATACTGAGAAGGTACAATCCAGTCTGTCTCTGCAAAGTCTTCTAAGTTACCTGAAGGGTTAAGCAAACCAATCTCAGTATCCTGTTTTGGACAAACAAACCCAGCACTGAGGCCCCAGTGATGCTCAGTTAACACTACTGACCAGGCCATGTCATTCACATGTCAGATACCAGATGCTCGAAACAGACACTCCATTCTGAACTCTGTAATGGGAACAGATTACCAAATGGACAGAGAAAAGGATTCAAGAATATGCTCTCATCCTCTTTGGACAATTGCAAGATCACCTTTAGCTCTTGGAAATACTTGACCTGCAACTGCTCACAGTGGAGAAGCAACATTGCAGGAAGGCATTGAGAACTTTATTTCCATGCATCATGTGCACACATAAATTGTTCATAAACATTGGATAGATCACACCTTTTACAATATTGTGCATTTTCCCCTCCTGTCAGTCACTTCTTGCCTACCTTGGGCAAGAACTAGTGATACCCATACTAGAATCAGAATCAGAATCAGGTTTATTACCACCAGCATGTGCATTAGCCTCACCAGTTAGTTTGAAAGCTACAGTACAAATCATCCTTAAAAGCTACAAGCTGTTGCATATCAACAAATAATTTTCAATACTTTGAATGTTTTAATAAAGTTAGAATATTCAATCAAGCTCTAATACAGACATATTCATCCATGATCATGTTATCGTAAAGTCTTAAAAATAATTTTTTTTAAAAACTAAAGCTTTGTTAGACGTGGGAGTGTAGGTAATAAAACATTGAGCTCAAAGTAAATTACATAGAATAACATCATAAACTGCAGAAACAGTTTATTGTGAATGTGATGCAGTTCTGCAAAGGAAAGTATAGACAAGGCATGAAAGTATATACATCTTGGAAAGATCCTAAAAATTGTGAATTATGAGAGAGAGACAAGGAATCAAATACCAAATTTCCTGAATTTGTAAGTGCTGCTCTACAGTATACAAAAAAGGAGTTAAGTAATGATCAAAAGCTTGTTTAGTATTTATAAAGAAGAACAAAGAATGTAGGTGTTAAGTGTTAATGGTATCAGTGCTTCAATCCTCTTTCTGCATGGTATAGAATCACCAGAATGCTGTCATAGGTCTGATTCTATAGGTATTATCAATGAATTGAAATTCATCATGATTTGTTTAGGGGCAGATTGTTTAAGCGAAGAACATTTGAAAATTATAACAAGCAGGGAAGATTCTTCACTCTGACTGTCATTGATGGGAGGTTACTTAAAGTTGTATGGAGATACTATTTGAAAACATAAAATCGCCTACAATAGAGAATAGTTGGAGCAGAGGTAATCACATTACTTGAAATAAATTGAAAAAATATTTGTGATAAAGGATGGCACACATTGCATCGCTATATGAGAAGCTTTGAGTTTCTTCAGTAAATTGGTAGTTCAATAGACAATAGGTGCAGGAGTAGGCCATTCGGCCCTTCAAGCCAGCACTGCCATTCACTGTGATCATGGCTGATCATCCACAATCAGTACCCCTTTCCTGCCTTCTCCCCATATCGCTTCACTCCGCTATCTTTAAGAGCTCTATTTTTAAGAGTGCAGATATAATGAACCAGAAGGTGGTCCTTTCTCTAGTAATTATCCGTGTAGTCATCTCTATGAATAATACACATGCATTATATGTCATGATATAACAAAACAATAAAGTTCCCCTAGAGAATAAAGTTAGAAATTTTGCAGTAGAACAGTGCTGGCATGCTGTACCATGACATGATGAAGGAGGAAGCAACTGTGGGATTTCCATTCATGCATAGTTTAACACAGAAATCTAAATGCCAATGATCAATACTTCTTTGTTGACTTGCTTTTCACAGCATTCTCCAGTGAAATACAAAATTTTACAGTGTGGAGTAGGCCCTACCGGTTCTTCGAGCCATGCCATCCCAGCAACACCCGACAACCCTAACCTAATCATGGGACAATTTACAATGACCAATGAATCCACTGGGTACATCTTCGGACTGTGGGTGGAAACTGGAATATCCAGGAAAAACCTATGTATTCAAAGGGGAGAACATTCAGAGTCTCCTTACAAATGTCGCTGGAATTGAATTCCAAACTCTGCCGCCTTGAGCTGTAATAGTGTTGCACTAACGGCTACATTACCATGGTGCCCAATTGAAAATAAGTTTTGGTATCTTAAAAACTTAAACTGTGGTATTTTTTTAAAGGTGTGTCCACGATAAAAAATGATATTTGGACCATATACAACCTGTTTCATTATAAAATATATTGCAGATGCTTCATTATATTTCATGGCCTGAGCTGTGAATGAATTTCTAAGATATAATTATCGTTTACTAGGGTCTGCTCCAAAAATCAAAATATTTGTAATTCCATTATATAAATATTCCAAAATAAAATAAATTTTAATACATTTTTTGAAAGTAAAATTAAGTTTCAGATTCTGCTTATTTTATTTTTGATTTTCACTTCATATTCAATGAAAATATGTAATGACTAAAAATTCGCCTGTTGCCTTTGGGAATTTTTCAATGTGATTAATGACAGTAATGGGACCAAAGATGCTGTGAACTAATCCTCTCAGTATCTGATGTCAAAAACTGGGGAAGCACACGCCACCAAAAATAGTTTGATTTTTCTCATGGCTTCAAAGTCAGCAGCAAAGAAAACTGCTTTGCTACTGATTGCAAAAGCCAAACTATTTTATACTGAAAATTCATTACCATAGTCTATGAATTCCTCATGTATGTTAAGGGCCTGAATAGTTGTTAAATACACTGGATAGTAATGTGATCTTCTGCCTACCTTAGAATATCTAATGCAGACTGGAATTTTATTCTATCACCGTACAAGCATGTCCACACTAAGCATTGAAATGTGAACCATATCTAAACTATGTCAGACATCTCACCTCTTTCCTTCTCAAAGAGATTTTAGAAACCTCATCATTCTGTTTCAGTCAGGCAACCAGATATGCATTAGTTGTCATGTGGTGTTTCTTCCTTTAATGCCAACACTTTATATTAGCTCTTCTAAGACTAGCACATGGATATATCTGTGTTGTGCATTATCTCAAGTTGTGGGAATATTAATGCACCGACTTGTCTTAACTGTGGGGTGTGTTAACTAGGCGTTTAAAGTGTGGGATGCACACTTCAGGGTTCTGTCTGAATTGGGTCATGATAGCCTACTGTCTGAAACTTGAGGTTTATTTCTTCTGTGGATAATCTGAGCTAGGGAATTAAGCCTGCTGGGCTATTGCACATTAATAACCATCCTTGCATTATCAAATAAAACTTGAAGGCTGCAGAACTAGCCAGATTGACTAGAGCAAATTATACATTCCTGGCAGGAAGATTGATATTCAATTACACCTTCCACTTCTGTGAGTGAGTTCTCTGTATTTCTATGCACTGGAGGAAAGGAATTGCCGAAAGAGGCTTTTTTTTTTTTCATTTTGCACTTAAGTTGACAACAATAGGGAGACTATTCATTTCTGAAATTAGAAAAATCACTTTAAACTGAGGTAGCTTGAAGCTCCTTTTCTTCCTTCACTCTATTTTAACTGAAAATGCTTTTTCTTTTGCTATCACATCAGCTGCAAACTGAATCTTTAGAAACAATGGTGGAGAAATTCATCTTTAGTTGACAGTTCTGTGTGTGGCAGGGAAGTAGCTGCCTGATGTAGTTCTATCCAAAAATTCAATAAGGAAATGTAATAAGAAAAGCTAATTCTTTAGTACTCATTCAGTACTAGAAAACAAAAGTAGCCATTTCTGAAGGGACACTTTAAACCCCCAACCATGAGTAGGTTTGAGTCAAATGGATTCTAAAAATATTTAGCACTTAGATACCAATTGCAATTGGATCCAAACTGCATCAGTATCATAAATCCAAATTCCTTTCCCTGCTTTATGGTCCAGATGCATCTTTATTCAAATGTAATATATCATTCTAATCCCATGCAACCACTGACCCAGCTATTTCTTGGCTACAGCCTGGATTGTAGTGTTCCTAATTCAAAGAGATTCAAGTCGGTTTCTGATATTTATATTTGTCATATTTCCTCATAACTCTGAAGAAAGCTATTCAATCTATCCATTCTGTCTGCCCACAAAACACTCTTTTCAGAGCAATTCCCTCAATTATCTCCCTGGAAACAATTCTCACTCGCAGGTTCATCAAATCTCCCTCCCCTCACCAGTTCTCCAGCTACCCACCAACACAAGGGCAATTTACCGTCGCAAAGTCTTTCAGATATGGGCTAAAACCACGGACACAGTGAAAATGGGCAAATCCTGAGGTCCTGATTAATCTTAGGTGGAGCTGCTCTGCTACAATTTCATGTAATGATGAGAGTGACATCTGAGCAGAAATCCTAATTCAATAAACCATACACATCACAGAGTCAAAATTCTTCCGCCCAAACAGAACTCCTTCATGTTCATGTTCAGAATTCCACTCAATATACCAAATGAATATAGCATGTTGGAGAAAACCATATTGTTCCTGGATTTTAAGTTATTTTCCAGTCATATTTTGAAACATATTACTTATTTAATTATTTATTATGACACAGGACAATGCACTAGCGACAATTTGCAGTCAGCTGTTAGTCTATCAACATATTTTTAAGATATGGAAGGAAATTTCAGCACCAAATCATATGGAGGTCATGCAAACTCACCACAGACAGCACCAGGATGCCACTGGAGTTGTGAGGCAATAATATCAACTGCTACACCACAATGCTACCCTAGCATTGATGTTAAGTCAGGTCACTCGTCTGAGTGCTACTGGTACCATGTAACCCAGTACTATCTGTTGCGTGATCGGGTGGTTGGCGACTAAACCGGCTCCCCTTCCAGGCTTGACAGAAATTTTCCCATCATAGCCGTAAAACTTGCAAGGACCCCTGAAAATTACTGTTCAGAGGCGTGTTAGTGTACCCTGACTGGAGGAAAGAACCTACTGAGTATCTCACAAGGATTTCAAACTTCTAAGAATTATTTATAAATCAATAAATCAAGGGCGGTTATTCCCCAAGCAAATCATAAGTTAGCTCCAAACTTAGTATTTTGGCATGGTGAATATATCAAGGCACATGCACTTCTTTACAGATATGAAGAAGACCAAAGCATTGATGATAATGGTTGACATGAGAAGTGACAAGGTATATTCAATCATGGTTGCCAGTAGAAGTCCTAAATGTCTGTACCTCTCTGTACCTTTTGCACATCTCTGACTTGATATCCATCAGTTGCTTCTTTACGACCTTCATCACACTCAGAACCAACTATTCCTCCTCTCTATTAGAGGCAAGATGAGACAGAGATGAGCAGCTGCTAGGGTCTCTCTCTCTCTCTGGCTATCCAACCCATAGGATAATGATGGTTCCTTTCAGTCAGTTAGTGGGGTTTATACTCCACTCCTCAGAAAGGAAGAGCATGTGCGTTGTTACGTATCCCGTAACGGGTTAAAGAACCAGCAGAAATGAAACACACCTGGAGTCTGGTACTGCTGTTAACATAAGCTACTTTATTAGTAACTATGTAATACAGTAATATAAAAGTCAGATAAATCAAACAAGTTAGCAAGGTTCATGCATATATAACTGTGGGAATATAAAAGCCAAGCTTCTTCAAGCTTAGGGGGTAAATGGATGCAGTCTTACAATAATGGGTAAATGAAATCAGTTCAGTTCATGTTATTGAGTTGAGTAATGCTGGAGAGAGAGAGGTGTTGTGTTCTCCAGGTAAGCCAATGCTGTCGATCCTCTGTTGTCCTCCGAAATCCTTCTAAGTCACTGAATGCGACCACAAAAAGGAGACCATCTTCTGTGGTAAAATTATCAACCCAAGTAATCACATTGCCGAGTTCACTAACGACATGACAATGTGGGGCTCTTCACTGACAACGATAAGATGGCCTACAGAGAGGAGACGGAAGAGCTCAAGTAACTTCTTCCTCAATGTCACCAAGACAAAGGAGGTGGTTATTGACTTCAGGAGAACTCGCACCACTCACACCCCTCTTTTACTTCAGAGGTGCAGCAGTAGAAACTGCGAACAGTTTCAAACCCCTGGATATACACATTGCTCACAATCTATACAATCAGGAAAGCTCACCAATGCTCTACTTTCTGAGGAGGCTGAAGAGAGCTGGACTATGCACATCAATACTTTCTGCCTTCTACAGATGCACAGTAGAGAGTATCCTTACAAGCTGCCTCACTGGCTGGTATGGAAACTGCATTGCAGCAATTAGGAAGGCTCTACAACGAGTAGTCAAAATTGCTCAATGTCTTACTAGCACCAGCCTACCCATCATCAAGGACATATACATAGAAAGGTGCCAGTAAAAGGCCAGCAAAATCATTATGGATTCCATCCACACTGCTCATGGACTGCTTATCAGACTCCCAACAGGGAGGATGCTATGTGGCATCCATGGCAGGACTACCAGACCCAGAAACAGTTGCTTTCCTCAAGCAGTAAGGCTGATCAACACCTCTACCCACTAACCCACTCACCACATACTCCATCAGCACTATTTTATCATTTCCTGTCAGAGTCACCTTATGTACAGACACTCCTACACCTAGTTAGTGTCTCTTTTTGTACATACAATCAACCTATGTACAGTATATAAACTACCTTACGTGTTTTAATGTGTTTTTATTACTGTGTTCTTTATCTTACTGTGTTTTTTTGTGCTGCATCAGATCTAGAGTAACAATTATTTTGTTCTCTATTACACTTGTGTACAGGAAATGACATTAAACATTCTTGAATCTTGAATTTTGAATTCATTAATCTAAGATTCAGGAGGGCAGGGACCACTCGTGCCTGGTAGAATATGAGTTCAGTGTCTTTTATGAGGTCTTAAAATACTCTTTTCCTTTATTTCCTACAATCTATATGAGATCATCAAAGGTGATGATAAATTTAATAAATGTCTGCCTTCAATGCGTGATGGGTTCTGAAATATGAGAAGTGTTCTTTGTTTTCCAGTGCCTCCATGAACCTTTACTGTTGGAGTGTGTTGTCGCAGGGGAACACTTTCTTGCAGGTGTTGTCTGTAAGGTCTATCCACTCTTGCATTTCAGTGAACTAGTTGACAACTGTTTGAAATTCAGCCTTCAGGCTCATGAAAGAAGCATGTATCATCTGCATTCAGCAGCTTGATCTTTGTCCCCACCTAAATGACAGCCAAAAACAGAAGTGAATTTATCATGGGAGGAAGGTGGCACTGAGCACTGGAAAGAAGATTTCAGGGACTTCCTTACCAGGATTTTGTCCTTGTTTCAAGTGTCTTGGCTCCATTCCATGGCAGCCTATTTAGATCAATCTTGTTATTATTCTTGACAGGTAAGAAGTTAAAAGGTCTTAATCCAGCTAATGAAGGTCTTGGGAGCACTGCTGCTGAAAGGCCTTCATAATCGGACCTTTAATTATTAATTCACTATCTCATCATTCAAATTTGGGAAGAGGTGCAGAAACCAAGATACCTCAGAGATGCTTTAATTATGACCACCTTAAAGAAAAGTGACAGGTCACTCTGTGGTATGTCTAGATCTGTCTGCCATGCAGAAAATTACTGGCAGGCTTTCATCAATTACTTCCTCCTAGTATCTGAAGAGCACTGGCCAAACTGAATTGTGAAGCCCAAGGATTTGAATGATATAATTGATGGCTTTGTTGCAATTTTGCAGATGATGCAAAGGTAGGTGGAGGGGCAGGTAGTTTTGAAGAAGTAGAGATGCTACAGAAGGACTTAGACAGATTAGGAGAAAGGGAAAAGAAGTGGCAGATGGAATACAGTGCTGGGAAGTGTATGGTCATGCGCTTTAGTAGAAGGAATCAAAGGTGCAGGTTGAGTCTGTGGTGAGGAAAGCAATTGCAATGTTAGAACTTATTTCAAGAGGAACAGAATATAAAAGCAAGGATATAATGCTGAGGCTTTATAAAACACTGCTGAGGCTTTACTTGGAGTATAGTGTGCAGTTTTGGGATCCCTTATCTTAGAAAGGATGTGGTGAAACTGGAGAGGGTACAAAGGAGGTTCACGAAAATGATTCCAGGATTAAACAGCTTGTCATATGAAGAACATATGATGGCTCTGGGCCTGTATTCGCTGGAATTCAGAAGAATGAGGGGTGACCTCATTGAAACCTATTAAATGATGAAAGCTTTGATAGAGTGGATGTGGCGAGGATGCTTTCTATGTTGGGAGAGTCTTAGAGGACACAGTTTCAGAATAGAGGGGCATCCTTTTAGAATGGAGATGAGGAGGAATCTTTAGCCAGAGAATGGTGAATCTGTGGAATTTGACAGTCTTCTTATAATGGGATAACCAGAACTATATGAAATTCTCCAGACGCAGCCAACTAAAGCTGTGACAGTACGTTCTGATTTTTGAACTCAATGCCTCGAGTTATAAAGGCAAGTATGCCAAATGCCCATCAACTTGCGTAGCTATTTTCAGGGAGCTATGAACTTGGACTCCAAGATCCCTTGGCTCATCGACACTGTTAAGTGTCTTGGTTTTAACAGTGTACTGTCTCTTTACATTTGAACAATCAAGGTGCAACACTTCACATTTGGCTGGGTTAAACTCCATCTACCATTTTTCCACTGATATTTGCAACTGATCTATATCCCGCTGTATTTTTTGCCAGTATTCTACACTATCCACAACACCACCAATTCTAACATCTGAAAACTTACTAACCCACTCATCCACATTTTCATTCAGTTCATTTATATACATACAAAGAGCAGAGGTCCCAGTGCAGATCCCATCAGAACACCACTAATCACAGACCTTCAACTAAAATAGGTCCCTTTCACCACTACCCTGTCTTTGATGGCCAAGCCAGTTCTGAATCCAAGTGACCAAATCACCATGGATCCCATTCCGTCCCGTCTCTTTATCAGCATGATACTGCATCCCACTTCCAAAAAACTTCCTGTAGGATTGGAGCTGACCTGGGAGCTAATAGGTATTGGTTCAGTCTGTGGCTGCTACAGTCCAGAACCAACACCCAGAACTCAGTTATGAAGCTGCAATCTACAGAAAGTACTTGTATATGACTTTGCCACATCAGCTAGAAATAGGGGCGGACTGTAGATAATTTGCTGAGTTTAACAAATGAACTGATGTGAATCCTGCATTTCAAATATTTTAAGAACAGAGATTTTGCAAGATTGTCATGCAATGATAGATGGTGTATATTATTTAACCATATCTAATACAAGTGCCAAGATGTGATTCTGAATTATTCTTAGAATACACTGATTCTGAATAAACAGAAAACTTATTTGCAAATCATTTATATTCATTAATTCTGAATTCATCAGAAAATCTGCTATGTGTGTATTTTTCAAAGCTACAGCAAAATTAATAGGTGCCCAATGTCGCTAGAGTTATTGACAGTGATTAATCAGGCATTTAAGCAGTGTTACGGGTCAGTATAATGATTAACATGGAATAAAATAGACAAAGTAGGCAAAGTAGATACAGGCTTCATATATAATGATATTTTGCAAAGATGTAATGTGTATGTCAAAATCTGTTCTCAGCACCTATTTTGTAACGTTAAAACTAGGAAAATCCAAGTCATTTATTTGAATTATGCTGTGTTTGTATTGGTACAGGCACAGTCATATCAACAACAGCCGTGCTGTACTGTAAGCAAGGTAGTGTTGGTGCCTCTAGCAGTACAATGTAGTACTGATGTCATTGGAAGCACAGTGTTATTAGCAAATAAACATGAAAAACTGACAACAGCAATGCTGGATGATGCTGGTGCCAGGTTTTCTGTCACAATCAGCTTAGTAGTTCTTTGTGACAAATTGGTAATACTGTTGGCAATCGTGGAAAATGCATGATCTGTCAAACAACAATGTTACTTCCACATGTCACTCAATGTAATGACCAGTGCTGGTTTTCATGTTTATGGATTTATTGTTGGGTCCCCCTACTTCTCTGAAAATGTTTTCTACAAAGTAAAACTGGCACAAATCATAACATCAGGAGGCAGACGTGTATGAACATGCAGTAAGTTTGCATTTTTTATCAAAATGCCTGGGAGAGACATAATGGACATAAAATTGGGAACATTTTCCACAATCAAGGGTTCTCATTCACTTAAATTAATAGAACCTTCATCTGTAAATAATTTCATGCAATGTTCTTTCATAAATTTCTCCTGCTCCCAAGACCTCACTTCTCTTCCTAGCAACTTCCAAATTCCTCAGATTATCCTTCACTTTTTCTACCGCTTCACCAACAAACACATCTTTCCACTCTTTCCACCTTTTCCTTTTTCTCTGTTTTTAATAGAAAGACTTTTGCCCAACCTACAATCACCTCAATATTCATTCCTTTACGGTGATACCTTGGTGTATCAAAGAGGGAGACACAATACTTACCCTTTTTCTTTCTCCAATTTCACTTCCTTCACTTTCCAAGTGAAACAGTAATTTACTACTTTCAATTTGGTGTACTTTATTCATCACTCACAGGATGGTCTTCTCCAGACCAAGGCCACGTAGAATGACCACACTGCAGTACACTTCTGTTGTAGATCTATGTTTCAGGTCATCAGTCTCGTGTTTCTACATTCTATCTCCCATGAATTCTCCATTCTCAGTACACTATTTGAAAATGTTTTTATATAACTTCAGGAGCTGCAATCGTCTTTTAGCCTAAAAGATTGCAACTGACTGAGTTCAACACCGACTTCACAACTTAAGACAGTGATTCTACGATTCTTATTTCCGCCTCCAACATCATTGAGATTTTCACTCTTCGCTTTCCTGCCCCAAGAGTCTTGAATTATAATGTATTTTGTCTTTTAATCTTATCTGCTTTCCACTCTGTCACAGATCTTCCTTTCTGTTCTTTTCTCTTCGACCTCCCAATATTATCCCTTTTCTACCACTTTGTACTTAATGTGATATTTCTCTAACATGGTCATATTCGTAAGGTCACTGAGTTCCAATGTTAGCTACATTTCTATCTCCACAAATGCTACCTAAACAGCTCAGTATTTCCAACTTCCTTTGTTTTTAATCTATAAGGACACCTGAGTCTTTTCCACTATTCAGTAAGAGAGTCAGGAAAGGAAATACCTCTCTAACCGCTAAACTTGTTTGCTATTTAGTAAGATCCTGTTTGATCTGTAACCAATCTTCAATTATGTTTCATGTCAAATGCCAAGATATCTTTCTCATCAGTGACTTAGATTTTAAATTTTATCTATTGTTTTAGCACTAATTACCAGTTCAGGAAAATTGTCCATCACACTCCAGGAGTCGAACCATTTTCTAACATCTCTCCTATTTCTTATATTTGCACAATGGCCCCAACCAGCAGAAATAATCTATACATCCCTAGCTGGGAGCACCAACTTACTACACCATCATGTCACTGTGTTGTATTTAGATCCCAGAAGTCCCCTGCCTTTTTATATTCCACGGCTTAGAGCCCAGAAATACAGCACAAAAACAGGTTCTTCAGCCTAATTCACCTATGACAAGCAAGGTATCTTCCTGGGCTATACTTATTCGCCTGCATTTGGTTCATAGCTGCCTAGAGACCTTTCCTATCCATGTACATCTCCAAACTCTTCAACAAGCTGATTGTACCCATCTCTACCATTTCCTCTGGTGGCTTGTTCCTTAAACCCAGCACCTTCTATTTGAAAACCTGCACATCAAGTTTCCTTTCCCACTTCACCTTAAATCTATGCCCTCTCATTAAATCTATGCCGCTGAAGCAGTGAGACTATTAATCTATAAGGACACCTCCATCTACTAACTCCAACACTACTTTAATATTTCCCATTAGCCACCTTATGTACAGCCTACTGTCACTTTTGGACATAGAGTCAATAGGAGTTACATGAATACATGTTCCCTGATCCCCAATGTAGTAATAATAACTCAATAAATTATCAAACATTTCATGCAGTTGATCTGCAGGATTTGCATGTTTTGGACAAGTAATGAGATTTTTCATATATTGTATTTAAGTATTTCATACTGAGATGAACAAATTATCCATTAGCTGTTTTTGTGCAAAATGAATCCACTATGGTAATACTGTAACATATTAAAATTAATTTGTTTTAAAGTAATTGGGACAAATGATGAAAAGAAAATTACTACTGGAATGGTAATTGAATTTTTCAACTGATGCATTCATTTAATTCTTTAATGCTTTTCATTTTATTCATCACTTGTTTGTTCTGTCATTTTGAATTGGGATTCTGATTAATTGGGACACATCGGGACCAATACGTTTTGGCCCAATTAATCGGCTACCCAGATTAGCAGAAGTTTCATGGAAATAGTTTAAAAAGTATAAAAAGACAAATGGAGTAAAAATTGTGCATATCAATGAAATATAGAACAAATTAAAACACTACTACTGCTACTAGTGTACTATAAAACTGTGAAATAATACCTAACTGTTATAATACTGAGTATTAGAGGAATTCATCCACTGTATGCTGCCGTGTTCTTTTGAACAAAATCGGTGTAGGCACCTAGTGCAGGTAATCAATACTATCAATGATTCTATCCCCCAAATCTTAATTTTCATTGTAACGTAAAAGATGATTGTTAACACCTTCAAATTCTCTGTAGTTCCTAACTTCTTGAAATAGTGAAATTGTTTCATTTTCACTTTCAGCCATTTACTGACATCCCCAAGTCTGAATGCTTGAAACTGCAGTGAGCAAAACGGTTCTGAATTGTCTGACTGCTTATATCTCACCAATTATCAAAGACAATAGTCACTGTATCTTGAACACAAACACGTGCACCTGACATGATTTAAAAACGGTTTGCTCTAAGTAATGGTATAGTATCTAACAGCCACACAAATGCACATGACTGACACTAATTAGAAAGTTCGGCAACAGTCTTCTGTCCTAATTATGTGGCAAAGTGTCCCATATAAACAAAGAGAATCCCAGCTATTTTCTCAATTAGTTTTTGCTCTTTAAGAGTTGTCCCAAATAAGTGGCTGCCCTGATTAACCAATGACTCAATTAAACAGAATCCAGTGTGTATTGGTCAATAAAATACATCAATGTTATTTTTGCTGATTTTTAATGGAAATTTAACTGAACATTTATGGTGTATGTTAATGAGTAGAGTGGAATGTTGTAGGATCCATATTCTTAGCTCTTAGTCCATCAGATTCAGTATTTGAACTTAGACTCAAAAGAACAGAATGTTCTCAAAGAGATTTCCAAGTAAAACAATACTGGATGCAAAGTAAAAGTTGAGTGTATCCAAAGACAATAAGCAGTAGGATTGTGATCTTGGCACAGAAAATGTATAAACATGGATCCTTCTAAAAATAAGTACAAGTTACAACTTCTATAATGTTAAAAGTTTAAGGTGGTATATTGAGCCTCAGAATGGAAGTGAAAAATATGGGACAAATTTTTGTTACCTTTTAATTAATATAGTTCATTTGATGTTCTGCTGAGTCGTAGTGATACATATTCCTTTTAGGTTTTGTGGTCTTACTTTATTTTTAAAATGATGCTTGGTTGGCTGAATCTGACTAACTTTGGAAGCCATAACCATGGAAGTCAAACTGCCAAGGAATCCATGTGAAGATATTTTCTCTGTTGGATTTGTCAAAAAGCTATTTATCTGGGTTTGCCAGTTATGCATTTTTTTAGTAGAAGCTGATCAATACTGGAGAGGATGTGTGGTGACAGTGCAGAAGAATAGACTTTAAGAAAGACCAGCTGCTTGCCTCCATTATCCAACTCATCATGGTGAAAACCTCATATGTGCAAGTTGAGTCACTTCCCACCGAACTCCAACAGCCACAATCTTGAAAATTATTAAATTCCAAATTCTCCAGGACTGGTGATGGAGCCTTATTAAAGCCTGCCAAAACTTGCATTATAAGGTCATCTGGCCCCACCAGTTGCTAGTCCTTCTAAAGTGAGCTATGACTTTGTTTTATATGTCTCAAATCTTGTCAGTTCAAATTTAGCAGCCATGAACATACAAGTGGAATGCTGATTCTGATAATGATTCCAGAAGGAAGTCTGACATTTATGGAGTGCCTTCCACATCTCTTTCTGGAGTAATTTACTGCTAATTAAATACTTCAGAATTTTGGTCTCTGCAGGAAACATCACATCAAATATTTTCACAACTAGCTCCCAGAAAGAGCAATGTGGTGATTAACATTTTACTGTATCTGATTTCAGTGATGATGAATGAGGATAAGCATATTCCAGGGCATCAGAGGTAACTTTTTTTCTTTCTTTTGAACTGGGACTTTTTTAAAAAAATATTTACATATGAGGAGAGGACCAGTTTTTAGAAGGAGACTTCATCCAAGAGATAGCGTACAGCTGCACAGCAGTCCCCCTAGTACTCCGTTAGCAATAGCCTAGATTATTTGTTCAAAAGTCTGCAGAATTTGAATCTGCAGCCTTCTACCAGAGGAGGCAGTGCATAAAATAAGTCATTGGTGAGACCACCTTAAATGTTATGTCTTATTCTTTGAAATTTAATTGAAAGGTAAATTATAATTTGCTGAACAATGATAGTGGTTTTAAGTACTTAAAGGAAAATCTCTGCCTATTGATTTCCCCTGAATATTTCTTCAGTTGTTTAAATACCCCTGACAACCAATGCGGCAATGTTTTTTACAAAATGGTTACAGCATAGAAGGTTCCATGCTGGTTCTCTACCAGAACAACTCACTTTTTCAACCACCTGGCCCTTTACGATTGCCCTGGCAATATTTTTCTCTTTCCCTATTCTTATCCAAGTCCCTTTTGAAGGCTACAATTAAATGAACTTTCACCATAATTTCAGGTAATTCATTCCAAATTCCAAACATATGCTGCTTCAAAAATAAATGTTGATGCTACCCTTAATTCTCTTCCCCTTTATTGTAGACCTGTGACCTCTAGACCTTCACCCCTTCATCAAAGGGAGCAGAGTCCCCTTCATTATGTTATATACTAGAAACATAGAAAACCTACAGCACAATTCAGGCCCTTTGGCCCACAAAGCTGTGCTGAACATGTCCTTACCTTAAAAATTGCATTGGGTTACCCATAGTCCTCTATTTTTCTAAGCTCCATGTACCTATTCAGGAGTCTCTGAAAAGACCCTATCATATCTGCCTCCTGCCAGCAGCCAATTCCACACACTTACCACTCTCTGCGTAAAAAACTTACCCCTGACATCTCCTCTGTACCTACTTCCAAGCACCTTAAAATTGCGCCCTCTTGTAATAGCCATTTCAGCCCTGGGGAAAAGCCTCTGCCTATCCACACAATCAATGACTCTCATTATCTTGTACACCTCTATCAGGTCACCTCTCATCCTCCATCGCTCCAAGAAGAAAAGTCCAAGTTCACTCAACCTATACTCATAAGGCATGCTCCCCAATCCAGGCAACATCCTTGTAAATCTCCTTTGCACCCTTTCTATGGCTTCCATGTCCTTCCTGTAGTGAGGTGACCAAAACTGAGCACAGTACTCCAAGTGGGGTCTGACCAGGGTCCTATATAGCTGCAACATTACCTTTCAGCTCCTAAACTCAATCCCATGACTGATGAAGGCCAATGCACTGTATGCCTTCTTAACTACAGAGTCAACCTGCGCAGCAGCTTTGAGTGTCCAATGGACTTGGACCCCAAAACCCCTCTGATCCTCCACACTGCCAAGAGTCTTACCATTAATACTATATTCTGCCATCATACTTGACTTACCTAAATGAACCACCTCACACTTATCTAGGTTGAACTCTATCTGCCACTTCTCAGCCCAGTTTTGCATCCTGTCGATGTCCTGCTGTAACCTCTGACAGCACTTCACATTATCCACAACACCCCGAACCTTTGTGTCATCAGCAAATTTACTAACCCATCCCTTCACTTCTTCATCCAGGTTATTCATAAAAATCACAAAGAGTAGGGGTCTCAGAACAGATC
Organism: Mobula hypostoma; assembly: GCF_963921235.1. Classification (NCBI taxonomy): domain Eukaryota; kingdom Metazoa; phylum Chordata; class Chondrichthyes; order Myliobatiformes; family Myliobatidae; genus Mobula; species Mobula hypostoma. The sequence continues at coordinate 56,226,338 of NC_086102.1, read as the reverse complement.
CCTGAGGGACATCACTGGTCACCGACCTCCATGCAGAATATGAACCATCTACAACCACTCTTTGCCTTCTATGGGTAAGCCAGTTCTGGATCCACAAAGCAATGTCCCTCTTGGATCCCATGCCTCCTTACTTTCTCAATAAGCCTTGCATGGGGTACCTTATCAAATGCTTTGCTGAAATCCATATACACTACATCTACTGCTTACCTTCATCAATGCGTTTAGTCACATCCTCAAAAAAATCAATTAGGCTCGTAAGGTATGATCTGCCTTTCACAAAGCCATGCTGACTATTCCTAATCATATTGTGTTCAGGAAAGTTTTCTAAATCAATATATAGATGGACCAATTAGAGGGGATGCAATATTGGATCTCCTGTTAGGAAACGAGTTAGGACAAGTGACAGAAGTCTGTGTAGGGGAGCACTTTGGTTCCAGTGATCATAACACCATTAGTTTCGACAATCATGGACAAGGATAGATCTGGTCCTAGGGCTAAGGTTCTCAACTGGAAGAAGGCCAAATTTGAAGAAATGAGAAAGGATCTAAAAAGCATGGATTGGGACAGGTTGTTCTCTGGCATGGATGTGATCGGTAGGTGGGAAGCCTTCAAAGCAGAAATTTTGAGAGTGCAGAATTTGTATGTTCCTGTCAGGATTAAAGGCAAGGTGAATAAGAATCAGGAACCTTGGTTCTCAAGGGATATTGCACCTCTGATAAAGAAGAAGAGAGAGTTGTATGACGTGTATAGGAAGCAGGGAGTAAATAAGTTGCTTGAGGAGTATAAGAAGTGCAAGAAAATACTTAAGAAAGAATCAGGAGGGCTAAAAGAAGACATGAGGTTGCCTTGGCAGTCAAAGTGAAGGATAATCCAAAGAGCTTTTACAGGTATATTAAGAGCAAAAGGATTGTAAGGGATAAAATTGGTCCTCTTGAAGATCAGAGTGGTCGGCTATGTGCGGAACCAAAGGAAATGGGGGAGAGTTGCTGGTGAACGCAGCAGGCCAGGTAGCATCTCTAGGAAGAGGTGCAGTCGACGTTTCAGGCCGAGACCCTTCATCAGGACTAACTGAAGGAAGAGTGAGTAAGGGATTTGAAAGTTGAAGGGGGAGGGGGAGATCATGTTGTTCCGTTGTTTAAAAAAGGATCAAAAAGTAATCCGGGAAATTATAGGCCAGTAAGTTTAACGTCAGTAGTAGGTAAGATATTGGAGGGAGTACTAAGAGACAGAATCTACAAGCATTTGGATAGACTGGGACTTATTAGGGAGAGTCAACATGGCTTTGTGCGTGGTAGGTCATGTTTGACCAATCTATTGGAGTTTTTCAAGGAGGTTACCAGGAAAGTGGATGAAGGGAAGGCAGTGGATATTGTCTACATGGACTTCAGTACGGCCTTTGACAAGGTCCCGCATGGGAGGTTAGTTAGGAAAATTCAGTCGCTAGGTATACATGGAGAGGTGGTAAATTGGATTAGACATTGGCTCGATGGAAGAAGCCAGAGAGTGGTGGTAGAGAATTGCTTCTCTGAGTGGAGGCCTGTGACTAGTGGTGTGCCACAGGGATCAGTGCTGGGTCCATTGTTATTTGTCATCTATATCAATGATCTGGATGATAATGTGGTAAATTGGATCAGCAAGTTTGCTGATGATACAAAGATTGGAGGTGTAGTAGACAGTGAGGAAGGTTTTCAGAGCCTGCAGAGGGACTTGGACCAGCTGGAAAAATGGGCTAAAAAAAGGCAGATGGAGTTTAATACTGACAAGTGTGAGGTATTGCACGTTGGAAGGACAAACCAACATAGAACATACAGGGTTAATGGTAAGGCACTGAGGAGTGCAGTGGAACACAGGGATCTGGGAATACAGATACAAAATTCCCTAAAAGTGGCGTCACAGGTAGATAGGGTCGTAAAGAGAGCTTTTGGTATATTGGCCTTTATTAATCAAAGTATTGAGTTTTAGAGCTGGAATGTTATGATGAGGTTGTATAAGGCATTGGTGAGGCCGAATCTGGAGTATTGTGTTCAGTTTTGGTCACCAAATTACAGGAAGGATATAAATAAGGTTGAAAGAGTGCAGAGAAGGTTTACAAGGATGTTGCCGGGACTTGAGCAACTTAGTTACAGAGAAAGGTTGAATAGGTTGGGACTTTATTCCCTGGAGCGTAGAAGAATGAGGGGAGATTTGATAGAGGTATATAAAATTATGATGGGTACAGATAGAGTGAGTGCAAGCAGGCTTTTTCCACTGAGGCAAGGGGAGAAAAAAAACAGAGGACATGGGTTTAGGGTGAGGGGGGAAAAGTTTAAAGGGAACATTGCAGGGGGCTTCTTCACACAGAGAGTGGTGGGAGTATGGAATGAGCTGCCAGACGAGGTGGTAAATGCGGGTTCTTTTTTAACATTTAAGAATAAATTGGATAGATACATGGATGGGAGGTGTATGGAGGGATATGGTCCGTGTGCAGGTCAGTGGGACTAGGCAGAAAATGGTTCGGCACAGCCAAGAAGGGCCAAAAGGCCTGTTTCTGTGCTGTAGTTTCTATGGTTTCTATGGTTTTTATATTATGCCTCTCCAAATATTCATAAATTCTGCATCTCAGGATCTTTTCCATCAACTTACCAACCAAGATTCACTGGTCTATAATTTTCTGGGCTACCTCAACTCCCTTTCTTGAATAAGGGAATAATGTCCGCAACCCTCCAATCCTCTGGAACCACTCTTGTCCCCATTGATGATGCAAAGATAATCAACAGAGACTCAGCAATGTCCTCCCTCACCTCCCACAGTAGCCTGGGGTACATCTCCTCCGGTCATGGCGACTTATCCAACTTGATGCTTTCCAAAATCTCCTGCACATCCTCCTTCATAATATCTAGATGTTCAAGCTTCTCAGTCCGCTGTAAGTCATCCCTACAATTGCAAAGATCCATTTCCCTCGTGAATACTGAAGCAAAGTACTCATTAAGTACCTCTGCTATCTCCTCCGGTTCCAAACACACTTTTCCACTGTCACACTTGATTGGTCCTATTGTCTCACGTCTTATCCTCTTGCTCTTCATATACTTGTAGAATGCTTGGGGTTTTCCTTAATCCTGTCCACCACCAAGGCCTTCTCATGGCTCCTTCTGGCTGTCCTAATTTTATTCTTAAGCTCCTTCCTGCTAGCCTTATAATCTTCTAGATCTCTATCATTACCTAGTTTTTTGAAGCTTTCATAAGCTTTTCTTTTATTCTTGACTAGATTTACAGCAGCCTTTGTACATCACAGTTCCTGTACCCTACCATCCTTTCCCTGTCTCATTGGAATGTATCTATGCAGAACTCCAAGAAAATATCCCCTAAACATTTGCCACATGTCTTCTGTACATTTCCCTGAGAACATCTATTCCCAAGTTATGCTTCCAAGACCCTGCCTGATAGCCTCATATTTCCCCTAACTCCAATTAAACGCTTTCCTAACTTGTCTGTTCCTACCCCTCTCCTCTCTCTCTCTGGCTATCCATCCCATAGGATGATGATGGTTCCTTTCAGTCAGTTAGTGGGGTTTATACCCCACTCCTCAGAAAGGAACAGCGCGCGCGTGAATGGATTTTAGGTGAGTAGGGAGTTACTCAGGTCCAGACCCACCCTCTCGACATCCCTTCCCGGATCCAGTGGCATGGTGGGGTCCAAGACAGCTGGGGGAAGTTCTATTGCAGTGAATGGCCGGACCAAGCTTTGATGCAAGGGATGCCCTTTCCGCGCTTCACGGTGCATGTTTGCCAGATGGCCATTGACCCTACGAGAGGGTTCATCCGCCCTTTGACAGGTCTTGCTTGTCATCCTGCAGGGTGTCTAGCCACTCCCCTCACCAGGCAAGCCTGGTGGGGGAGCCAGTTTAGTTGCTGATCACCTGACCATGCGACAGGTAGTACTGGCTTACGTGGCACCAGTAGTACTCAGACGAGTGACCTTGACCCCATTTATCCCTCTCCAATGCTATGGTAAAGGAGATAGAATTGTGATCACTATCTCCAAAATGCCCTCCCACTGAGAGACCTGACACCTGACCAGGTTCATTTCCCGATACCAGATCAAGTACAGCCTCTCCTCTTGTAGGCTTATCTACACATTGCGTCAGGAAACCTTCCTGAACACACCTAACAAACTCCACCGCATCTAAAGCCCTGGCTCTAGGGAGATGCCAATTGATATTTGGGAAATTAAAAGCTCCCACCACGACAACCCTGTTATTATTACACCTTTCCAGGATCTGTTTCCCTATCTACTCCTCGATGTTCCTGTTAGTATTGGGAGGTCTTTAAAAAACACCCAGTAGAGTTATTGACCCCTTCTTGTTCCAAACTTCCACCCATAGAGACTCTGTAGACAATCCCTCCATGACATCCTCCTTTTCTGCAGCCATGACACTATCTCTGATCAACAGTGCCACAGACCCACCTCTTTTTCCTCCCTCCCTGTCTTTTCTGAAACATCAAAAGCCTGGCACTCGAAGTAACCGTTCTTGCCCCTGAGCCATCCAAGTCTCTGTAATGTCCACAACATCATAGCTCCAAGTACTGATCCATGCTCTAAGCTCATCCACTTTGTTCATAATACTCCTTGCATTAAAATAGACACATCTCAAACCATTGGTCTGAGCACGTCCCTTCTCTACCACCTGCTTATCCTCCCTCTTGCACTGTCTCCAAACTTTCTCGATTTGTGAGCCAACCACCTCTTCCTCTGTCTCTTCATTTCAGTTCCCACCCCCCAGCAATTCTAGTTTAAACTCTCCCCAATAGCCTTAGCAAACCTTTCTGCCAGGATGTTTGTCCTCCTGGGATTCAAGTGCAACCCATCCTTTTTGTACAGGTCACACCAGCCCCAAAAGAGGTCCCAATGATCCTGAAATCTGAATCCCTGCCCCCTGCTCCAATCCCTCAGCCACGCATTTATCCTCCACCTCATTCTATTCCTATACTCACTGTCACTTGACACAAGCAGTAATCCCAAGATTACTACCTTTGAGGTCCTGCTTCTCAACTTCCTTCTTAACTCCCTGTAGTCTGTTTTCAGGACCTCCTCCCGTTTCCTACCTACGTCATTGGTACCAATATATACTACGACTCTGGCTGTTCTCCTTCCCACTTCGGGATATCGTGATGTTTTCAGAAACGCCCCGGACCCTGGCACCTGGGAGGCAAACTACCATCCATGTTTCTTTCCTTCATCCACAGAATTTCCTGTCTGACCCCTAACTATAGTCCCCTATCACTGCTGCCATCCACTTCCTTTCCCTACCCTTCTGAGCCACAGGGCCAGACTCTGCGCCAGAGGTGCGGCCACTGTTGCTTCCCCCAGGTAGGTCATTCCCCCCACCCCCACCCAGCAGTACTCAAGCAGAAGTACTTATTGTCAAGGGGTACAGCCACAGGGGTACTCTCTAGCCTCTGACTCATGCCCTTCCTTCACCTGACTGTTACCCACTGATCTGTCTCCTGAGTCCCTGATTGACTACCTGCCTATAGCTTCTCTCTATCACCTCCTCACTCTCCCTGACCAGACAAAGGTCATCGAGCTGCATCTCCAGTTCCCTAATGTAGTGCCTAAGGAGCTGCAGCTCAGCGCACCTGGCACAGATGTGGCCGACCGAGAGGAGGGAGTCTCCAGGACTTCCCACATCTGACACCGAGCACAAAACACCAGTCCCACACACATACTTCTTGTCTGTATTCTACACAGGCAATCTACCTCGCCTCGACCCGTTAACGTGCAAGCCCTGTTGAGCCAAAGCCTTCCTACTCTGTCGCCTGCTGCTCTGATGCCCGCTCTATAAAACTGTCTCCTTTTAAACTCTTCTTGCTTTTCTAACTGGCTGACATCCATGCGTTTGCGCAGTCGTGCCTTGATCAAACCACTGAAGAAATAACTCTTGCTAAATCTCCCCTGAGTCTTCTATTCTCTAAAGAAAATAGTCCTGGGGGGCGTCACGTGATGACGTGGGATTGAGACGTGTAAATCCAGCTCTCCCGTAAAAAATTAGCAAAGTACCGTTTAAACAAAACAAAGTTAATAAATACTTTCTGGAAACTATTTATAAATTTTGCAAGACTACTTTACGATATGCCTCCTAAACTGCAACAAAAGAAGTCTGCTGTTGCGAAGCAGCCGCGAGAGGGGAAGGAAAAAGGGCCTACTGCAACGATGGAGCCTTGGACTCAGGTTGGATCTCCTTCGGTAGAACAGGGAGCAATGGCGGCGGTAGCGGTTTCTCCGAAGAAGATGCCGGAAATGCGCATACGCAAAGAAGAGCGCATGCGCAAATCGACACAACTCAAACTACAAGAACTGACAGCCACTGTAATTGAAAATGGCTCAGAGTCAGAATTGGATTCTGCAGAGAACACAGATGAAGAAGAGGAGGAAGAATTGGAAGCGATTGGGAGTAAAGGAGACGATGGAAACATAAGAGAGGCTATATTGCAATTAACGGCTGAACTAAGAAAAGTAAGAGAAGAGCTTAGAGATGTGAAGATGTCCTATAATAAAGCTATGGAAAGACTGGACAAAATGGATAAGAAGCTTCAGAAGATGGAAAGAGCAATGGGGCATATGAATGATAGAGTGGAAAAAACAGAAAATGATCTGCTTGTCTGGAACTCGGAAAGAAATCGACTCTTGGAGAAAGCGGACATGTTGGAAATTTTCAGTAGATGTAATAATATTAAAATTTTTGGTCTTAGAGAAGGTATGGAGGGAGAAAAACCAATAGAATTTTTCCAAAGATCGATCCCGGAAGTTTTGCAAATGGAAGAGGAGGTTCGACCAATTGAAATTGAGCGGGCACATAGAGCTCTAAGACCAAAACCAAAAGATGACCAATATCCACGATCGATTTTAATAAAATTCTTAAGATTTCAAGACAAGGAAAGGATTCTACAGGCAGCTGCTCGAGCTGCCAAGGATAGAAAAGGGCCATTGGTGATTCAAGGGAACAAAGTTTTTTTCTACCCAGATATAAGTTATGAACTTTTGAAGAGAAAGAAGAAATTCAATCCAGTAAAAAAAACCCTATGGGACCACGGTTATCAATTTATATTGCGTTATCCTGCAACCTTGAAGATTTTTTTGCCTGGTGGAGAAAACAGATTTTTTGATGACTACCAGAAAGCGGAGCAGTTTGTGCAAGATTCTCTGAATATTCACCAGATACAAGAACAAATCCAGGGGAGCGAGATAGATTGAAGATGAAGATTGGGTCAAAGAATGGACTTGTTGGATTTTTGAAGGTGGATGAATGTATAAATATATCACTAATTATACGAGGGGGGTAAGAAAGGTTAAAATTGGAGGAATATTAGTTGGGAATAGTAACATTAATTTTGTCTATATATATATAATTTTTTTTGTTACGGGGGAGCTGGAAGAAGCACTGACCAATTGCTATGCTAATCATGTGTGCAAGCGTGGCTTTAGCCACGACCTGTAAAATGGAGGGGGGTAGTGTTGTGTATCTTTTCATTCACAACATTAGTAGGGGGGTATTTTGTTTTTTCTTTTTTTGTATCCTTTCTATCTTTTTTTTTCTTTTTGCCTGGAGGGTTGGGAGGGAAACACATAGCAACATGGTGAAGTTTAAAAAGATTCCCCAAGGAACTATGAGAGTTGAGAAGATAGGTAATGTTTTAGATTGGAGTAACTTTGTTAAGAATAATGACTAATTTATTGAATTTTTTTGAGTTTTAATGTTAACGGGCTTAATGGACCAGTGAAAAGAAAAAGAATCTTAACACATATGAAAAAAATGAAGATAGATTTAGTTTTTTTACAGGAAACGCACCTAACAGAAACAGAACATCAGAAACTAAAGAGAGATTGGGTGGGTAGTGTTGTTGCGGCTTCATTTAATTCAAAAGCGAGGGGAGTAGCAATTTTGATCAATAAAACGTTACCAATTAGAATACAAATTGTAATAACTGATTTTGCGGGGAGATATGTGATTATACATTGTCAACTTTTTTCTGAACTATGGACTTTTATGAATATTTATGCACCAAACAAAAATGATGCAAAATTCATACAAGAAGCTTTTTTGAATTTGGCGGATGCACATGAAAAAATATTAATTGGAGGAGACTTTAATTTTTGCTTAGACCCAGTCTTAGATAGATCAACCAAGGTTGTTATAAAATCGAAGGTAGTAAATTTAACTTTATCATTGATGAAAGATTTAAATTTGATTGATATATGGAGAAGAATCAATCCTAAAGAAAGAGACTATTCGTTCTATTCTCATAGACATAAAACTTACTCAAGGATAGATTTTTTTCTATTGTCAATGCATATTCAACACAGAGTGAAAAATATGGAATATAAAGCAAGAATATTATCAGATCATTCTCCTTTATTAATGACAATAATAATGGCTGATAAGGAAAAAGTGGCTTATAGATGGAGATTTAATTCAACATTATTAAAACGTCAAGATTTTTGTGATTTTATGAAAAAGCAGATTCAATTTTTTTTGGATACAAATTTTCATTCAGTGGATGATAAATTTATACTATGGGATGCGATGAAAGCATATCTTAGGGGCTAGATAATAAGTTATACGTCTAAAATTAAGAAAGAATATATGGCAGAACTAGATCAATTGGAAAAAGAGATTACAAAATTAGAAAAAGAATCTCAAAGATATATGTCAGAAGAAAAACGAAGGCAACTTGTCAATAAGAAGTTACAATATAATACGCTTCAGACATATAGAATGGAAAAGGCAATTATAAGAACTAAACAAAGGTATTATGAGTTAGGTGAGAGAGCACATAAAATTCTTGCCTGGCAGTTGAAAACAGAACAAGCTTCCAAAACAATAAATGCAATTAGAACAAGGGCAAATAAAATATCTCATAAACCTCTTGAAATAAATGAAACCTTTAAAAGTTTCTATCAATCAGAATCACAAAATGATGTTAATGAGATAGAAAGGTTTTTATCACAAGTATCTCTTCCAAAATTGAATTTGGAAGAACAGAAGGGATTAGATATGCCTTTTACATTAAAAGAAGTTGAAGAAGCTTTAGGATCACTCCAAAGTAATAAATCTCCAGGAGAAGACGGTTTTCCACCTGAATTTTATAAAAAATTTAAAGTTTTATTATTCCCTCTCTTTATGGAACTAATACATCAAGCAGAAAAAACACATAAACTCCCAGAATCTTTTTCAACAGCGATTGTAATAGTATTGCCAAAAAAAGACAGAGACCCTATGAAACCAACATCATACAGGCCTATTTCTTTATTGAATACGGATTATAAAATAATAGCAAAAATTTTATCGACTAGATTATCCAAATATTTACCAAAATTAATACATATGGATCAAACAGGATTTATTAAAAATAGACAATTGGCAGATAATGTAACTCGGCTACTCAGTATAATTCATTTGGCACAAAAAAGGGACAAGAAGAGTATAGTAGTAGCCTTGGATGCAGAAAAAGCATTTGATAGATTAGAATGGGATTTTTTATTTAAAGTATTAGAAAAATATGGGTTAGGAACATCTTTTATAAATTGGATTAAAACTTTAAATTCTAACCCTAAGGCTAAAGTAGTGACAAACTCTCAAATTTCAACACCATTCCAGTTAAAAAGGTCAACTAGACAAGGTTGTCCATTATCACCTGCTTTATTTGTACTGGCGATAGAGCCATTAGCAGAACTAATCAGAATTGATCCAGATATTATGGGTTTTAGAGTTAATCAGGAGGAATATAAAATTAATCTTTTTGCCGATGATGTTTTGATCTACTTAACAAACCCACAACATTCGTTACATAAATTATCTTCTAGATTGGATGAATATGGGAAGGTATCAGGTTACAAAATAAATTGGGATAAAAGTGAAATTTTACCTCTTACTAAAGGAGACTATAGTCAATGTCGATTAGTAACCCAATTTAGATGGCCGGTAAATGGTATAAAGTACTTAGGTATAAGACTTGATAATGATGTAAAGAATTTATATAAATTTAATTATTTACCACTATTGAAAAAAATTCAAGAAGATTTTGACAAATGGATGATACTACCAATAACATTAGTAGGCAGAGTCAATGTTGTAAAAATGAATATATTTCCTAGATTACAGTATTTGTTTCAAACATTACCAATACAATTGCCACAGAAATTTTTTCAAGAGTTAAATAAATGTGTGAGAAAATTTCTTTGGAAATGTAAAATGTCAAGAATATCATTGGAAAAATTGACATGTAAATTTGGGTTAGGAGGGTTACAACTTTCAAACTTTAAAAACTATTATAAAGCAATTCAACTTAGATTTATTGCATCTTTCTTCGATGATCGAAAACCAGCATGGATTAAAATAGAATTAGACAAGATAGGAGAAAATAGACCTGAAGATTTTATATATAAATGGGAATCTAAATGGATACGGGAAAAGAAAGAATCTCCTATATTAACACATTTGATTGATCTATGGAATAAGATAAATGTTGATAATGAAACACAGAAATCTCTATTAGCAAGGAGACCTTTGTTCCAAAACAGACTTATTCCTTTTACAATGGACAATCAACTTTTATATAATTGGTACCAAAAAGGGTTAAATTTATAGGAGATTGTTATGAACGAGGTATATTGATGTCATTTGAACAATTAAAGGATAAATATAAAATATCAAATAATACTTTCTTTTGTTACCTTCAATTAAGGGCTTACTTAAAAGGTAAGCTGGGTCAAACAATGTTTTTGCCAAAACCTAATGAAATTGAAATTTTAATTCAAAAAGAGAAAATTAAAAAATTTATTTCTTGTAGGTATAATTTGATTCAAGAACAGACAATTAAACAAGGAACCCATAAGTCAAAGCAAAAATGGGAAACATCTGAATATTAATATTGATGAAACAAATTGGTCAAGACTCTGTCTTGACAGTATGACAAATACAATAAATGTTCGACTTAGATTAGTACAATATAATTTTTTACACCAATTATATATTACACCACAAAAAATAAATAGATTAAATTCAAATCTATCCGATAAATGCTTTCGGTGTAATCAAGAAATTGGTACTTTTTTGCATTCTACTTGGTCTTGTTTTAAAATTCGACCCTTTTGGATAAATTTAAGAGTGTTATTGGAACAAATTACTGGAACTCAACTTCCACATAACCCTGTATTATTTCTATTAGGTGATATTGAAGGGATTAAACCGAAACTTAAACTGAATAAATATCAGAAAGAATTTATAAAAATTGCATTGGCAGTAGCTAAGAAGACTATAGCAGTTACTTGGAAATCTGATTCGTATTTAAGTATGGATCGTTGGAATAATGAAATGGCGAGTTCTATTCCACTCGAAAAAATTACTTATAATTTAAGAGATAAATATGTAACATTTTTGAATATTTGGCGCCCTTATTTACAAAAATAGGATGGCATATTTAAGTGCTCCGATAAAGATCTCGGTCCCTTGGGGAAAGTAACGAATAATTATACCAAATTTATTTTGAATCCCATGGAGCATGTGGAAACTTTCCAATACCCAGGCGGCTCTTTTTTTTTCTTTTCTTCTTTCTTTTTAGGTAGGACTATATATGGGGGGGAGGGTTAAGGGGAGGGGGGAGGGTAGATTTTATCTTTATCTTTTCATGTATTCTTTTTGAAAACTCAATAAAAATTATATTACAAAAAAAAATGAAAACAGTCCTAGCCTATGAAGTTGTAGTTTCTCATCCCAAAAATAACTCTCATAAATCTTTTTTTTTTGGACCACCTCTATTGCTTTTATATACTTCCTACAATTTGGTACCCAGAATTGAACACAATACCTCTTTACTTGAAGCCAAACCTGTGTTTTATAAAGGCTCAGTGTGACTTCCTGCTTTTATATTCTGTGTCTCTGTTGATAAAGCCCAAAAGTTTGTACAGTAAGCCTTGTGAACTGCTTTATCTGCATACCCTGCTGCTTTCAATGAGTCGTCCCTCTGTTCCTGCACCTCTTTTAGAACAGAATTCCTTTTTCTTTATTTCCTTATTCTTCCAATGAAAAAGCATCACCCCCACGTTCCTCTTCTTCAAATGTCATTCCCCCAACCTATCTATATTCTGTTGCAATCTACCACTGTCTTCCTGGCAGTTCACAATATTATGTTGTCAGCTAATTTAATAATTGTGGTTTACAACCTTAATTCTAGGTCATTAATAGAGATCAGGAAAAGCAATGGTCCTAATAACAATCCCCAGGAACATCATTTCCTGCAGGCAAAATGCAGACCTTCATCATGACTCTCTCTGTCTGTTGCTTAAACTCACAAGGTTTTTGTTTTGTTGCAGTTGCCTTTCGTTCACCTTGACATCATGCTACCTAACAAATTTACATATGGTAGAAATTCATTCTCAATCCACTTCCTTAAATGTTCAGCAACAGTTGCTCGTACATATTATATTCCACCACCAGAACTGGTCTCTGATGAAATCAGGGATCTGATTTTGAAAGGCACATCTTATGAAAATTTGCTACATATGACATATCCTACAAATGCCATTGTAGGTGAATTTCTGTAACCTATTATCCACACTCTTTTTTTTAATATTTTGGCTTATTTGCTTCTGTTTTTAATTCTAACATTAATCTTGATGAGCATTTCCTTGTAGCTCTAAATCACATTTGTAGAGCATGGTTTATTTCTGAAACATTTTCCTGTGTGCACACCATTCCTGCCTGCACTGCACATTGCATGGATGCTCCTAGTCTAAATGCAACCTTTTAGATTAGCCTCTATTAGAAAGCTATTCAGAGGATTTGAGGCACAGAGTCATAACTTGTGATGCATAACAGATGTTCATCAGTAAGCTGAAAATAACTAAGTCTGGTAAAAGTCAATTAGACTCAGTACATAAATTTACCATTCATGCAGAAGTCTCTGAAGTCCTCTATTACAGGCTTAATTCTTCTATAACTTGCAATGTAAAAAAAACAAAATTTAGAATTGGTAGCAATTTGCAATAATCAGGCTTTGAGAGATATCTGGTTTCAATAGGATGACTTTCGCCTGTTAACTCTACATTACTTGCAACGGAGGCTCCTGATTTTAATACAGAACAGTGCTGAATATACTCTGGTTGTTATTCAGTGGGATTTCCAGCTTCAGTGGAAGAAGTGCCTTCCAAAGTGCCTTTAAACCCAGTAGAGCTTTGGGGTTACTGAGCAGATGGGTTCCAAGGAAACCATGGATGTATCTTTGTTTCTAATGTTTGCAAAAACCTCAGAAGGCAGGTCTGCAGTTAATCAAGCAATTTCCATTCCTTGCTGCCTTTTCCCCACTCCCCTCAGAATATCGATAATCTGGAAAAAGTAAAACTAAATAAGCATTTTTGGGAATTATAGTTAAGTTGCTGAGGTGGTGACCATGGTGCACAACCACTATACAGAAGCCTCACTAAGTTTATTTCCAATGAAGTACTAGATTTTGACTAGGTAGGAACTCCTGATCCATAAAGTCAAACCACTGATTCGGGTGCTTAATCATGATCTACCTCGTAGAGTGGTGGCCCTATCATGATAGTCAAAAAATTCCCAGAAACAGCAGAAAATTTGAACAATTATATCTTTGGTATTTTGAGAGGTTCCACTGATCTTTCAGTTAAGTTGCTGTCAAACCATTCATATACCTGCATCTCAAGAGACAAAAGGCCACAATGGGTGCACAAATATGTGAGCTCAGTGAAATTGCAATTGTTACTCTGCTGTAAATGATAGGGAAGTGAGAAAACTGTCATATCAACCAATGTAATGAATTGTAATGATTCTTGTAATGAATACTTGAAGTAATGATCACAAATACTCACTTTCCCTTCTGTTATGTCAAATTGTTCAACATTGGACTTCATTGGCAAAATAATAAGAAAATACATATTTAATTTTGACTTCCAACTTGGAATATCCTACCGTTCTAGGTGTAGAATTTGTGAGCATAGCATAACGTCACTAGGGTTTTCTGAATATCATATTGTCGAAAAGAAATCTGAATATTTTCAGATGATTTGTTGCCATAGATCTTATATTCAGTGTGGTGTCAAATGAAACTTCTGATATTTCGGCTCAAGTCAAATTCAGTACATTAAATTCTTGCCCTGCAGCTATTTTAAAATCCAGTTTATGAACTCTATCAATATGTGTAATATCTACTTTAACCTTCATCTGAATAAATTGTATACTTAATATGACAACCATCTGGTAACATTAGCTCTTCTTGGTCTACATCTAAATATGTATGCACATCTCCTTGATGATTCAAATGTATCTCCATAATAATAGTGAAGAGGTGCGATTCTTGTTAACATTAAGAATACATTTGTGGTAACTAGCACTTTAGAGCTGAAGAATAGGAAAAAGGCAGAAGAAGATATGTTTTGAAAGCTTCAGGAACAAAACTACTGCTTTCAAAATATAAACTGTTGATTTCAACATCATGTCTTTGAAATGCAGAGTTAATATGAAATGACTCAAATCTGCCATGTTCTGAATTATGTGGTCCTAGTTCTACATCTGGAAAAATAATACTGGTTAATATATCAGTGTGCAGTTAGAGTTAAGAGGGTTTATGAAATGTGAACAGAAAAACAATTTCATCTTGAACTTTGCCATTATCTTGGCTTAATCAAACTTTGCCATTATCTTGGCTTAATCATAACCAAAGACTACTTTTGGTTTGTGCAATGCCTCAGGGAACACATTAACTCGAAGCTGGTGTTATCATTTTCCTCTTTTGCAAAGAAAAAAGTTCAGCATTTAGACAAAATGATACAAAATAGAGTATATTCAAGGAAGATGGGGCTAAATAAAGATAATGGAGTTTTCATTCGAAAGGTGTATTAATTATCATTCTACAACATTCACTGAAAGAGCTCTGGCAGTTCTCAGTTAGTTGGCTGATGCCATCATATCATATTAGATACTTGCAGATTGGAAGATGCATATAAAATAATCACCTGTAAAATTTGTATCATTATGATTTTGTATTAAGTTGTTTTATTAAAATTAAAAGTGCAGAGGGAAAAGTGTGCCAGATCAAACAGGAATGTTGGAGGGATTAAAGCTTGATGAACTGAATGGAAGATTAATACAATGTTTCTAAGATTAGGATGTGTTTTTTTTCTTAATAAAAGAAAAGGAGAGCACTTATAAAGCTCTGGGAAAAGAATGACACAACAAGAGTGCAGATGCTGGAAACCTAGAGCAATGCGCCCACAAAATGCTGAAAGAACTCATCCATAGAGGGAAATGACCAGTCGACATTTTGGGCTCAGACCCTTTGAAAGGATTGAAAAGGAAGAAGGCAGAAGCCAGAATTAAAGAATGGGAGATGGGGAGGAACAAGAACTGGCAGGTAATAAGTGAGTCCAGGTGGGAGAGGGAGGTAAATAAGTGGAAAAAGGGAATGAAAGGGGCTGAAGAAAGAATCTGATCGTAGAGGACAGTCGACCATGGAATAAAGGAAATATGGTGATGAACCAAAAGCAGGTGATGGGCAGATTGTGAGGTCAGGGGAGCGGAAGAGAAGTGGTGAGAGGAAAGAGTGGAAACAGAAGTGGAGGTAAAGGAAAACAGAGGGGACTAAATAAATTGAAGGGCTAGGGAACCAGGGAGCAGAAGGTATTTGTGAGGAGCAGTCATGAGATCAGGGGAAGGGAAAGAAAAGGAATAAAAGAGTACACTGCGATAAGGGAAAACAAAATGTTGGGGGGAGCATAGAGGAGTGATTACTGCAAGTTCAAGAAATTGATGTTCACCATCAGGTTGGAGACTATAGAGATGGAATGTGAGGTGTTCCTTCAATCTGTGTCTGGCCTCAACACTGAAATAAAGGGGGCCATTGAAAGTCAATATGGGAAAGGGAAGAAGAATTAAAATGACTGGCCACTCAAAGATACTGGCAGTGTGGCAGACGTAGCAAAGGTGCTCACCGTTGTAGAGGAATTTGCATGGAGAGCACTGGATAAAATAAATGAACCCGATAGATTTATACATGATTCCCAGTAGCCAGCTACTTTAATTCCACTTTCCATTCAAGTACTGACATGTCTGTCTGCAACCCCCTCTACTGCCATGTTGAAGTCAAATGCAGAATGAAGGAGCAACATCTTATATTCCACCTTGGTTATCTCCAACTGATGGCATAAACATTGATTTTTCTGACAGCTAGTAGCCATTCCCCTCTGTTCTCCCCCTTTGTTTTCCCTTTTCCCATTGAGCCCTTTACCCCTTCTCATTTCCCTCCCACACCCTCATGACTGCCTATCATCCACATCTTCCTCCTTTTAGTTTGCCAATTCTTTCCTATTATTCCACGATCCATGCTTTCTTTCCAATTAGATCCCTTCTTCAGCCCTTTTCTTGTCTGCCAATCACCAACCAGACTCTTGCATCATTCCCTTTTGCCCCTCCTCCACCCTCCTGCCTTCCCCCTCACCTGGATTCACCTATCTTCAGCCTGTTCTTGCTTCTCCCTCTCCTGTACCCTTTTCTTCTGGCTTCTGCCTTCTTCCTTTCCAGTCCTGAGGAAGTGTCTCAGCCCAAAACACTGATTATTTAATTCCCTCCTCTGGCCTGGCCTGAGCTGCTGAGTTCCTTGACGATTTTGTGTGGGTTGCTATGGAAGAATGATGGCTGGTTGATCTGTTAAATGCCAAGATGTAATTTTGTTTTCTTCATATTAATTCAATGGAGAACCACAGAATCTTATACTGTAGATGACCACTTTGAGTCCAAGCCAGTGCTATGCAAGAACAATCTGAGCTGTCCCAATGCCCAAAAATATCCCATAGCCCTGCTAAATTTTACTTTGCCAACTCCACTGGGCCTATGTCCCAAATGTATATTTCAGATTTGAAACACCCACTATGAAAAAAAAGATTTTCCTTGTCAGTTTTGCCAATTATCTTCATTCTACATCTTTGGTACTTGACTGTTCCTCCATCTGGAAACATCCATGAAGATGCACTATAAAAAGATTTAAAATAATTTTTCAGTATTAAAATTTAAACTTTCTTCAGGCATACAGCAGAGACCACTGCCACTTTCCAAAGACTGTGGGAGCAATAATTACAATGAGTGTATTTTGATCTTTAAATGTTGAAGTTACTGCTTTTAGCCTTGGCAAAAATGTTGAACTGTTTGCTATTGGTTAATTCATTCACCAAAGAAAGTGAATTGGAGTGCTTATTCTGATTATGCAGATGCTGCAGACACTTAAAAATTAAATTAGAACTGACACTTACAAAATTAAGTTAGAACTACCAAGCTCAAATCATTCTCCACTTCATCTGCAGGCTGCTAACCTGAGCTCCTTATGGGTGAAATTCACTGAAAGTGTGTGCCAGGAAAATGCTTTTGCTTGTGAGACAGAAGAAAACTTGAAACAAAATAGAACTGAATGGAATTTAGGCTTTAAGATGAAAGGTTAAGCTGAAGCTGGCACTGTGATTACTTTCTGCAATAGAAATAGATAGGGAGAATTCTGTAGTGTACGTTTCCAACCAGCAGGTTATAAATGATTAGGAACCTCTTTTCACCCCTGACTGATTTATCTTTCTACTGCCATCAGTGGTAAAAGAAACCAGATAGGCTGTATAATGGAAGGCTGAACTGATACTACCTATTTTATTCTCCCACTAAACTATAAATTCCAACTTAAGATGAGCCTTCAAGTCAATTTTGGCTTGGCAAACCTGGAAAAATCGTGAAGCTCAGAAAACTATATGCCCAATAAGATGCTGAACTTCAGCATATCTGTTATCCCTGTGAGCTGAGTTCATAGTTGTTTCTTGGATATTTGAAACAGAAGACCAGACTGTACTGGAATCCACTTGATGAATCACAGAATGGAAAACAAAGAAACATTAGATTGTATGAGATTTAGTACAAGAACTGTTTCTGAGTGAATCCTAATGTGCATAGCAGATGTTGTTCCTCCCCACGTCTTGTGATGCATCGAACAACAACCTTGCTGTTACTTTAACACGTGCCTGATTTTTTTATGAGGCCGTATTGCTAGCTCAATGCTCAACCCAGCACAGATGGGAAGTGTGTAAGGAGCCGGCTGGATTCGAACCCAGGACCACTCGCCTCAAAGACCAGTGCACCACCGGCCATCCTATGCGTGAGAAAATTGTTGATTAATTTTAATATATAGTTCCCTTTGCATAAAATCCTGCAAGATGACTGCTGTAAAGATGAACATGCTTCTATTTCTTTTCACTGTTATAAGATACGCAAGTCCGGGCAGAAATTTATTCCAGGACTGAAAGGAATTTATCTTATTCCAATCTCACAAACAATGTGGATACTGAGACTGGAATAAAAATATTGCAGAATAAAACAGGAAGTACTGGACACACTCAACAAGTCAAGCAACATCCATGTGGAGAGAAACATAGACAAAGACCCTTCATTAGAACTAGAAGACAGAACATGGATGAACATTATCTTTATTACTTGTCACCAATGATTTCATTAGAACTACAGAGAATAGGAAGCTCAGGGCCATCCTTGTGGGCTTATGGAAGTGAAGATTATGTTGAAGTATTGGGAACAGTTATGCAGGCTGTTGTTAATTACACCAGTGTGGTGTTAGATCATGAAACTAATATAACCTATCTACCACCTCACTGAAAGGCACTGTCTCTAATTCTCTATAGCATTCTGGGTTATAGTGGAAATCACACAAATAAAGTTTATCGCATGTATGTTTATCTGGGAGTTTTCTTAATGCTTTCGTTGAGGTGGAACCTCCAACAATAACCACTTATGTCAAAAGTTTCATCAGGTATCTGGAATATGAGATGAAGGGAACATACTGGCCCTCAAATCACAACAATGTTGACTGTGCTTGGATCACAAAGACAATTGTACTTATAGAGATATCAGCCCCATTTTGCCAGGCGAGCTTTCAGAACATGCTCAACATGATTCCGATCAGAAAGATTGAGAGTGGGGAATTTCATGTTGAACTACATACTGTGTGGGTCCAATGGTGGAGCTAGATATCTGGTTAGTTGGTCTGACATATAATTCAATTGATGGCAGAACACGTAGAACAGTTAAAATCAATATCTTTTCACTGTGCCAGGTATATTAGCTAATTAAATCACTCATTGTATAGTGATTCCTTTACTTAGTGATTCCTTGGTTGAATGCTCTCCAAAAATAATTATCTTGGCTCTGCAATGCATTGGATCTCTTCAGATGATGAAGGCAAGTAAGAGTTGTAGCAGCTCTCGGATAGGATGCTCTGCATGGGTTTTACAATTGAACATGGACAGTCGAGGATTGCCTTTCCTTCTCTCAACCTCAGAAATTGACTTGGGAAGAAGGTGCACGTGAAAGACTATTCACACAACTGCAAGAAAACCGAAGGATCTGATCTATCCATATAGCAGCCTTGGGTCTGAAGATTATGCTGGGCCCTGGAATTTAGAAAAGCATATATCCTGTTATTATTTCTCATTTCTCATGTTTCTGTTGGGTGATGTGGAATTCATCTTTTTCTAATCTTCTTGCCCCAAAATATATTAAGGAGCAAAAGAAAATCTTTGGTGACAAGTAATAAAGATAATGTTCATCCATGTGTCTGCTCCAGGGTAATTTTAAAAGAATTACCATATAACACTTATCCAAACACTTTAAAGGAAATAACATAGAGGCTATTTTTTAAATAAAATGTGCTGGCACTTCTAATACTGCATTTGGATATTTTAATTAAAATTCTGGCAAGAGTTTCTATTCAGCTGTTAAGTGGGTGAGACACAGTGCTGGTGAGCTTATTTTTATACACACATTCTTTTTCTTTCTCTTTTTCTCTCTCTCCTTTTTCTCCCTCTCTCCCTTTGTCCCTTTCACTATACCCCTTACCCATCCTCTGGTTTCCCCCCCTCCCCCTTTTCCTTCTCCCTGGGCCTCCTGTCCCATGATCCTCTCATATCCCCTTTGCCAATCACCTGTCCAGCTCTTGGCTCCATCTCTCCCCCTCCTGTCTTCTCCTATCATTTCAGATCTCCCCCTCCCTCTCCCACTTTCAAATCTCTTACTAGCTCTTCCTTCAGTTAGTCCTGACGAAGGGTCTCGGCCTGAAACGTCGACTGTAACTCTTCCTAGAGTTGCTGCCTGGCCTGCTGCATTCACCAGCAACTTTGATGTGTGTTGGTTGAGCAAACTTGAAAGTACATTTATGGTAAAAGGGAAAGTGAGATATTGTGTTTGGCAAGGGACTAGTTAAGTGGTTGAATGCACCACTGCAGGTGAAACCACTGCTATTGTCTTTCCAAGAGAACGTATTTATAGACTTAATTTTAAGAAGGCCTCCAAACGATGTTGACACATTAGTAACATCTTCCTAGGGTATTGGGTGGGGAAAAGAAAATTAAGTTTGTTAAATACTCATTGCTCATACATTATACATTAGTGTCAACATCATGCCTGCATTCTCAGCAGTTTTCTGTGTTGTTGTAGGCCCATGATGAATACTTTGTAATTAAAGTTTAAAGCTTCGTTGCTTCTTAATTGTTTTCTATTCAATCAGCCACAAACACAGTAAGAAAAACACTCCCTTTTAAAGAATTGTAACTGCATATGTGTAGCATCTTCATATATCTCTGCAGAGAGGAACTAATTTAAAACACGAACGTCAGGTCTAGCATTCAGGTATATGGTCTTTGATTTAACAAATAGCTGGATGGTGATGTAGTGGCATCCACACTGGACATCGAGACGTGAGGTATTGGGTTCGAATCCAGCCAGCTCCTTGCATGTTTTCCATGTTGTTATAGGTTGAATGTTGAGCCAGCAACATGGCCTCATAAAAAGAGACAAAAAATGCTAAAGAAACAGCAAGATTGCCACCCAATGTGCCACAAGGTGTGGAGAGGAACAACAATTTAACAAACTGGTCCACAAACTATGCAAGTGTTATTCATTGATTTTTTTTAAAAAATAAAGTTTGACATTTCTTTCACAACACTGTGCCATGGAATTCTAGAACTTGACATTTGTGGCCTAAGCATAGTGATGTACAGGACATCCATCTAGAAGGTATGTACCAATTTTTCAAGATTCAGCATCACTGGTAAGGTCAACATTTCTTGTCCATAGTTACTTGCTCTTGAGGAGGATGATATGGTGATCATCTACCTGCTTGAACTTTACAGAGTGGGCATGAGTGATTTATCGATTATTCAAAATGATTGGGGATGGATTTGAAAGAGCAGGATGAGGTGAGCAGAGGGCCAAGTTAAACAAAGGATTGCCCTCTCATGTAGTCACAGAACTGCCAGAAACACCATCAATCTTTTTTCACAATGCAATTGCATCTTATCACACGCCCTAACCCTCAATGGGATTAAGTAGCCCAGTATGCAGTCATGTCACTCCTCAAATGTTTTAAACTAAAGCATCTAGGCACAAAATAAATGGCAGGTGGTGTTAGAAAAATCTCATATCAGAACAAAATCTGGCTTATTTTCTAACTGCTGTTTGTGAAAGATTACTACGCATAAACTGGCTGCTATGCTCCTGGGCGAACATATTGGCCAGAGCTCAAAATTATTCAATTAGTTTTAAAACGTTGTGAAGGTCCTGAGTTTGTGAGGAATAAGGTGTAAGACGTTTTCATTCAAACATATTAAGTTTCATATGCTTCATAACGTTTGTTACTTGCAGAAATTTTTTCCTGGCATCTCTTCAACATTCTGGCATCCAAATCTAACAGCACACTATACCACATCAATAAGATATTCTGAATGAAACTGAGTTCTTGAGGAACTTCAATTTATCAGCTTTCAGTATTAACATAGAATATCAGGGAAATTATAATAAGATATTTTACCTCTTTACCTCTATCTGACCTCCAGTTGTTTATTGACAACCAAGAATAACATTTTTAAAGGTTCATGGCTTTAAGAAATCTACTGAAGTAAACTAACAAAAAAGATTCTACAGAAATTATGACATTGTATATCAACTAACTGTATATCAACTCAGAATTTTTCCAAGCTCTCACCAAGGCTTTATTGTAATAACGTTCCACATCACATAGCCAAACACACCAATGTAATCACGAAGAAGGCATGCCCGGAGCTCTGATTTGTTAGAAGTTTGAAGAGATTTGGTATGTCACTGAAGACTTTGACAATTTTCTATGGAAGGAGTGCAATCTGCATCACAGACTGGGATGGAACCTCCATTGCACAGGATGATCATAAGCTGCAGAGGGCTATGGACTCCCCCAGCTCCATCACAGGCACAGCCCTCTCTACCATTGAAAACATCTTCAAGAGGCAGTGCCTCAAGAAAGCAGCATCAGATGCCTGAAGATCCATCCCTGGGGCCTCTTCCCCTCTGCCTTCAGATTCCTGAACAGTCTCTGAGCCCATTAACGCTACCTCATATTTCCCTTATGTTGCTGTGTTTATTTATTTTTGTAATTTAAAGATTTTTATGTCCTTACACTATATTCTTGCTACAAAACAACAAATTTCATGTTATACATCAGTGATAATAAATCTGATTCTGAGTCTGATTTTGAAATCTAGTTAACAACTTGTAATATCAGAAAATCAGGAAAAAGCTGAAAGGAATTCCCATTTGATAGTAGCTTTCTAATACAATAAAAGCAATTTCATTGACCTCATCTGGAAATGTCACTACTTAATAGTGGTAAATAGTTTAGGAATATATCTGGAATCTTCCAGAATATATGTAACTACAACATATCAGATATATGTATCGAGATGTCAGGAAATGCTCTTCTAATGGCTGTGCATTACTATTCCCGTTAACATAGGGTAATCAATGGCAGTGATACTTGAAATTCTGCAGTAATTCTCTGACCTTGAGATTCAAATAAATTTGTGTTTCTTTTACAATGACAAAGAAAGCATGTTCTGATAAATGAAAAAAATGTCCACTCGCTGTTATGGCAGATAATTTCAAGGCCCCCAAACCATATAAAATCAATGGAGAACAGAACTTTCTTTAGGTTGTGCAATAAATCATGCCATGCCATTTTGTGTTACAAAGTGTTGTCAAACTGTTTCGCATATTGTGCAAAGGAATATGCCCTACTATTGCACAGATCGCAAAATGATGGCTCCAAAAGTACTCAATAGAAACACCATATTCTTGGGAAAACAATGAAATAATATTCACTATGCACCCATTATATTGACATCAGAAACAAGTGAAGGACTACACCTTTTTAAAAACTGATTAAATATGCCAAGAAACTGGATTGACTGAATATATTTTCTATACATGATCACCCTTGTGCTTGTGCTGGGTAGCATGGGAGATTATTTCCAAGTTGTGATAGTGATTTAGAAGAAATTATTTTTGGCAGTATCATACATGATTTCATTTTAGCATCATAATATTTGTGCAGCCAATGATATAACAGATTATGCAGTTTACATTTTGTCAATTGCTGACTAAAATTAGAGATTTGGTGAACAGAGTAGCCCATGACAATTGTCATCATTCACCTACAAAAAAAAAGCCTGGGAAGGATTGTGCAGGGTTCAGTCATGAAAATAAGCAAGTGAAAGGGACCACTGCTCTGCCACACCATTTCCCAATCTTAATACCCATTGATCAACATTATTCTGAATTGATAAGAATGCTCCCTTCACTAATCACAGCTTTGTTTCATTAAAAAGAAAGAAAAAGATATATGTGAGCTGCATACAATTCTCATTGTCCCTTGTGATGAGGGAATCAATTAAAACATTTCCAAAAATGGGAGGTTCCAGGTGCAAAAATGAAACACTCCCCACTCCCCTTTTCCCTGCCATTGTACTGGGACTAACACACAGAGAAATCTTTAAGCACTAACTTGCTTCTCAGCAGTCAGCATTATAATGATATGGCAGGTGCAGGACCTGCTTGAAATCCTTACTGCAGTCCACACAAATCCAATTTCAGTTCATGAATGCATGTTCTAAGTGCCAGGCAGTACAGTTTTTAACATAATTTTATTCAATTTTGCAAATATTTTCATGAGCTCAGTGCAATTAATTAGCACAACAAAAAAGGGGGAAAATAATGCTTACCTAATAAGTACTTTGCATTCATAATTTAAATGATGCCCCTGCCTTCGGATTCAGAAAGTAATAATCTTCAGTGTTGATGTCACAAGAGTAATGACACTGCTTTCATATCTTAACAGCTTGAATGTAACACTGTTCTTTGGTTGTAGGTTCAAAATGGCCAAACAGAATATTGTGCTTTTTTCAGGCAACTATTTAAGGCCACCGAAATCATCGCTGCTATTTTATGTGAGAGGATCAATATGAACACTGAAGTTGTTTCCAGTGAATATTTCTATTGTTTGAGATACACCTTTGCCAGCAAACTAGCACTTATTGCCTGTCTACAATTGAGCTAGGAATCATAGGTGTTAATATCAACTAGCAATTTCATGGTTGTCAATACTAGACCACCTTTCCTGAATTTAAATTCAGGAGCTCCTGTGGCAGGATCAGAACTTTTTCCCTGAATTGTTAAGCACAGCTCTCTGGAGTATTCATATCTTAGCTCTGCACTGCCATCATCTCTTTGTATTTGTTGGCATAATGGCAGACAGTACCAATTTCAGCTTCCCGAAGCATTTTCTCTGATGTCATCTTCGAAAGTTCTGTTGCCACTTTTTGTTGATGGAGATCATTTGCTTCAAATGGTTACACACTAGGATTTATATTAAAACATATGCCACAGGGTAATCTCAGAGCCATTAAGAAATATGATTTGTGATTTGCCTTTTACTGCATGCCCTAGTAGAGCAGACTGGACAGGTTACGTCTCAACATGTATTTTGACCATGGACTTCAATGGAGTTAAATCTGCTTCAATGGAATCCAGATGTTGGAAGTTGATTACCATACATATACAACCACAACATTCCCAAAATATTCTGAGTGGCCAAGAACGTCTTTTGGGAAAAATACTTCTTGTGTCTTAATTATATCCGAATGATAAACTTTCCTTTACCATTAGAAATTAAGTCACAGAGTATTAAAAGGCGTATGTTGCTATTATTGGGGAATTTGGGATCCAGTTCATTCTTTTCACTCTATTAAACAGGGATAACCATTAGATGCTAGGAGTACTTGACCATTTTGTAAATAAGGATAGCTCGGAGGATGCAAGAGGCATCTATTGCAATTGTTCAGTCATTTCGAAACCTGGGAATCCTAATACACCTTATGGTAGACTTTCAGACTAGCCTTTTGAAGTAACACGGTAGCATAGTGGTTAGCACAACGCTTTACAGCACCAGTGACACATGTTCAATTCCCGCCACTCTTTGTAAGTAGTTTGTACCTTCTCCCCGTGACAGTGTGGGGTTCCTCCCGGGGCTCTGGTTCCATCCCGCATTCCAGAGGCATATGGGTTGGTAGGTTAAATGGTCACATGAGTGGAACTGGGCAGTGTCGGCTCATTTGGGCTATTCTAAATAAAAATAAAATAAATGCTTTTCTAAAATGTCTGAAAAGTTAAGCTTGTGACATACATGGCAAGAGAGTAGTTTTACTGTGGTCTTTGTGAAAAACCCAGGTGCAATCATATGTGGGATTTTGTGATTTTAACAAAAGAGAAAACTGTACTGAGTGTTCGAGCCAAAACCAATCCTTTGCTGAGAGCCTTGAAAAACAGATGGTCAGCCTCATGAAGTAATGATTTTAGTCAAAGTATATTACATAAAATCATTAGCTAGATAGAAGTGAGTAAGAATGTAGAAATTTTAAGGAGGGTTGACATGACACAAGCTGATATGTAGCTCCTGCCATTCTAAATACAGCTATTTACTAACATATTGATAGGATTTTGGAGTGGGAGAAGGCCACTTAACTTGTCAAGTCTTATTCTATCATTTGATAAGAGCTTGGTTGATCTAATAATTGTAACCTCAAGTCCATATTCCCTATCTACCCTTTGTAAACTATCACCCCTCATCAGGAATCAATCAAGAATTTCTCAAAGACATTGTCTTTTGAAGAGGAGAGTTCCAAATTTGCATAATTAAATGAGGAAACATCAAGACTTGGTTGATAACAGCTGGAAATATTGGCCGAAAGTTAATTTCTGGAACTGTGTGCTTCAAAGAATGCTACTTCATGAGACTGACTGTTGCAGTGTGGACTCCATCCCTCCAACTGAAAAAACATAGTTTGGTATGGCAGGGTTTCTGATAAGCATTGTCCTTCTAGTGTGCATGTTACATGAGAGGAAATGGTAAGGCAAATGAGGTAATAATACTTTCCTTAAGGTTGTTATAGCTGGAGGTGTTAGTGGGGATAAGCCTCCACTTCCTATTAAATGCTCCCAATGGTGCATGTCTCACATAGACTCTGACAGCTAAGTCCAGCTGTTAGCCTTCAAGTGTGGTTTACCTACTAAGCCTAGAAGAACCATTTCTACTAACAGGAGAAGGGAGCAAAGACAGGTTACTGGCACCTTAAAACCAATTGCTTTGGGCAGATGGGGCTAACCAGCTGTGGTTGGCAGCTCATCTAAGAGAATGGAAATTCTGATCTCAATCCTCTGCTGCCTTGTGGTTTACCCACTCATGGGAAAGGCTTCAGGAGAAACCCCGGGGAAAAATCCAGAGCTGGAGTCGCTAAGGCAGTCCTACATTGAGTTCAATACTGACTGGCATCTCCTGCAACAAGGCTGGTGCCAAGCTGTATCAGTCTCTGCTGCTCCTCTGGATTCATCAGCTGTGTGGAAAGGGAAGCCTGCTGCATGGGCAACAGCTTGTTCTCCATATCGTACGGCCCTGGAATGCATACTGGCTTGCATATCATGGAACCAGCTGGGACACAACATCCATGGTCATTCCTGACCAATGGAGGGTCTTAAATAATAATAATAATTCATTCATTCATTCATTATGGAGCACTTTTCATAGAAAAGTTGTAGTTCAATGTGCTTTACAATGGGATAACGTGTCAACACAAAAACAAAAGACAAAATAATGCTAGTCAAAAGCAAGGTTAAATAAATAAGTATTCAGCTGGTATTGAAGTGTCAGCTGAGTCTGCATAATTTTAGGTATTGAATTCTACAGTTTTGGAGCATTACTTAAAAAGGCTGAACCTGCCAATATTTTAAACCTGCCAGTGTTTAAATTTAAGACACCAGTGGAAGAAGACTGGAGAGCTCAAGCAGGATTCTAAAACAAAAGCAAATCTGTGATATATTCTGGTCCTAGACCATTGAGAGCTTTAAAAGTAAGTAAGAGAACTTTAAGATTCTAAAAGATACCGGAAGCCAATGCAGAGCAGTGAGGACAGGAGTAATATGCTCCCTCCTCTTGGTTTTAGCTTTTTGCAGTAGTACTCTGAATGAGTTGAAGTTTGTCAACAGGTTGCTTTGGAAGGCCAGTATAAAGTACTTTGCAGTAATCTAATCCATTTGACATAAAGGCGTGAATTAGTTTTTCAGCATCATTATATGACAGAAATAGATGCACCTTTGCAATATTTCTTAAGTGTTGAAAAGATCCACAAACCCGACTGTCCAGGTAGCCTCATTGTCTCTGCATGCTTCTGCCCCACTGAACACGTGTCCTCATACCTCAATTCCATTCTATTCCTCTTAGTTCAGTCCCTTCCCACCCACATCCGTGACACTTCTCATGCTCTCAATCTCTTCACTAATTTTACATTCCCTAGCCCTGACCACCTCAGTTTCACCATGGATGTCCAGTCCCTGTACACTTCTATCCCCCATGGGGAAGTCCTTACAGCTCTCTGCTTCTTTCTCAATACAGGAACCAACCAGTTGTCCTTCACTATCATCCTCCTCCATCTGGAAGAACTGGTCCTCAATCTCAACAACTTTTCCTTTGGCTCCTCCCACTTTGTCCAGACGTATGTGGCAGCCATAAAGCACTTGCACAGGCCCCAGCTATTCCTGCTGTTTTGTTGACTACATAGAACTGTCCATGTTCCAAACCTTCCTCAGTAATGGTCCCCAACTCTTCTTACACTACATTAATGACTATATTTGTGTTGCTTCATGCACGCAAGCTGAGCTCATCAATTTCATCAATTTTGCTTCCAACTTCAACCTGCCCTTAAATTCAGTTGGTCCATTTCTGAGACATCCTCCTCTTTCTTAATCTCTCTGTCTCCATCTCTGTGGACAAACTGTTAACTGACATCTTTTATAAACCTACCAATTCCAACTGTAATCTTGACTATACTTCTTTCCACCCTGTCTTCTGTAAAAATGCTATTCCCTTTTCTCAGTTTCTACATCTCATCTGCATCTGCTCCCAGGACATCAGAGACGTCCTCCTTCTTCAAAGAACGAAGTTTCCCTTCCTCCACCATTGATGCTGCCTTCACTTGCATCTCTTCCATTTCCTGAATGTCCACATTCACTCTATCTTCCTGCTACCTTAACAATAATAGAGTTCCTCATGCCCTTACCTATCACCCCATGAGCTGCTGCATCCAACACATCACTCTCCACAACTTCCGCCATCTCCAAAGGGATCCTACCACCAAACATACCTTTGCCTCACATCCCCCTCCACTCTCCACAGGGATCACTCCCTCTGTGATTCCCTTGTCTTTTTGACCCTCCCCGCTAATCTCCCTCCCTCCATGCAAAGCAACACACACAATGTGCTGGAGGAACTCAGCAGGCCAGGCAGCACTTACGGAAACGAGTGAACAGTAGACTTTTTAGGCCGAGACCCTTACTGAGTTTGAGGAAGGGTCTTTACGCGAAATGTCAACCGTTTGCTCTTTTCCATAGATGCTGCCTGACCCGCTGAGTTGCTCCAGCAATTTGTGTGTGTTACTTTGGATTTCCAGCATCTGCAGAATTTCTCGTGTTCACCATTCCAAGTTCTATCCAGCATAGAACATTAGCCTCTGCAGATGTTAAGGAATTGCAGCAATTTTTTGATACAGAAAAGTTGAGGCCAGCATAAATCAGCCATGATCATGCTGAGGGTACAAGTGGCTAACTGTTTCTCCTATTCTAATGTTCTTGTATTTTTTATACTCTTATGTGAGAATCTGTTGGGTCTCCAGCCTCAGAGCATACCAAGAGGAACAACAATAAACAACCGTGCAACATCAGAATTTAGACATTCATCTGCAAATGTGCACAAATTCCTGATAATGACATTATTTTTGCTAATATCCCCCTTCAAAATGAAGTCTCATGATTTTGAAGCTTAAACTGGTTAGAATTGAAAAGAAATTTGTAACATAAAACTCAAATTGTACACAACCTGAAATTCAGTATTTGAATTTTTCTCATTTAATGTTCATATAAAGATCTTATTTTCCTTGCTATACAAATTAAGAATCCCTCTAGATAAAGTGCACAGGCCATTTGATTAAGTGGTACGTCCATGCTGGAGTTGCTAAAATTTTTACACTTTCATGTTCTATTTAACTTTTGTTGGCTTTCTGGATTCTATGATGATGAGAGTTCTTGACTGTCAAATAAATGTAAGGCATTGAGTCAATCATTAATCACAGCGTAAATCAAAAGGCCCAAAGGGCTGTTAAATATTAGTCAGTTTACTTACTGCTCATTATGCCACTGGCATTTAGGGCAGGAATGAAGGTCCTCCATCTTTGTCCTTGACCACTGAGATATAGAAAATTCTTAATTGCTGTTTTACCACTATGTCATAATAGTTTTGTTTTACAAGTCAGGGTTGTTAGCCCTCAGCTGAACTCCAAAACCTGGAGGACTGGTGGACTATTCTTCGTCTGGCCTCTACCCTTTGACCTTTTTAGCATAGCTTACAATACCAAGAGCCAAAGCATAAACCCTTGACTACAGCCAAAATAGCTTTCTGGGCCCTTTTGACACTCAAGCCTCCAAGCCATGAAATAACCAGTCAGCTGTCCTGGTAAATTAATGGAGCTGGTATGGGGAGGCCTGCCATTAGAGGCTTCTTTAGGATAGCTTTGAAAATCAAAGCACCAATGAATGACGTGATAATTCTAGCCAGGCAAGGAGCAGAAAGTGCTTTTTAATGATGAGTTGAAAATTATTAATTAAAATACATGTGTCTCTACATATATTTTGAGGTCCCTTTGCTGTTCCTCTACCAATGAAGGCTTTGGGATCAGTGTATACTCTCAGCTTTCTTTTCCCTGAGACGCACAATGGCTTTTTCAGAACATTATTCCCACTATCACGTTGGCATCAGGAGCATGGAATTACAGACTGAACTGACATTACATTGGATGGGAGCACTTCCAAGATGCATTTTTCATTTTCAAACAACTTAGCTAATTCTATGTTATAAAATCAAGGGATCAGAGAGGAAAAATGTTGATGCAAATTAGAAAAGACTGGAATTACGTTCAGGTAATGCATGCTACTTCCTTGGAGTCATTATAGAATTCACAGATTGCAGATGTATATTCTTTCTAAAAGATTGTCACAACTATAGTATTGCTGATGACTCCTGGCTCAGTATTTCTCTTCAAAGATGTGGAAAATGACATTAAAAATTTGAGAGAATGTTCATCATCCACTGATTCTAGAATTTGAAGATGAATATTGTCTACTCTCAAGTTAAGCTGTTTTATAGCTTTTTCAAGTTCAAATTTAATTATCATTCAACCATGCATGAATATAGCCAAATGAAGCACTATTCCTCTGGGGCCAAGGTGCAAAACAGATTACTAACAGCACATAGCACATAACACAAATATCACATGTGGTTACAATTTCAGAAAAGCATACAGTCATAAAGAAAAAAATATACAGCCCTGAGTAGCATGGCTGTAAATTACGGTAAGTTTTCCTGGTCCAGCTTGTCTTCTATCAAGCAAAAAAAAATGGAGGGCAGTTCTGAGTGAACACTGGAGGTCAGCTCCAACGGAAGGGGCCAGCCTCTGGCCTAGTACATTTTCCAGCACCTCCCACAGATGCTCTTCTGTTTCCTTAGTGTTCCTCTCCTGGTTGGCTGCAAAAGGCGACCACTCAGTGTGGACTAGTTGTTGCCACAACCGAGGCAATGCAGCTCCCCGCCATCAGTTTCACCAGTGAAGCAATGAAATGGACTAGCAGTATTCTACATTACCAATGTCCAACAGGGTCTTGCGTCCACAACAAAAATATCCAAGACAATTATCTGTGTTGTGCAGGGACTTGTCACAATGGTACGCAACAAGTCCAGGCAACAACACAACAACAGTACACAATAAATCTAGCTCCATCGTTAATGAGCAACTCGCTGATGGGATAGTCCTAAAGTACTTCATCTTCTTAGTATCCAAACGTGACTTGTTATCGTAAGAAAGATGTATGGGACAAGCAAATACACCTTTGATTGGACCCAGAGAGGCCACTGTGTCTTAGCATGCTGACATCTTACCACAACTTCAACGTTCCTCCAATATATAGACTGCTGTAGGATGGAGTCAAGTCACTCACGTCAGCGTAGAGATTTTTAAATCTTTCCTAGATATTCCTAGATATTGACTGTATCTCTGTTCTTCATAAGTTGATCTCTATTCATTGTTCTTGGTCGGGCGAGTCAGGTCTTAAGCGTTTGAACCATGGATGGCTAGTGTTGAAGAATTTGTGCATGGCCTTTGGGAAGTTACTGGACATGATACACTCTTTACACTCACCATTAGTTTTCTGGGTCACAGGATTTCCATGGATCTTTGCCTTTCAGGTGCAGCTTTTCTCCCTTGAGGCATATTGGAGCTTCCAATCCAGAAATGGCTTGTGTTGCAGTTAATTAAGTCCTCAATTTCTAGGTAATACTTACCATACCAGTCCTGGTTCTTTTTTACAGATACCTATTATAGTGGACTTCAGGGAAGAAGTTGGTGACTGGGGTCATTCTATAGTTCCAGTTCCGGTTGGCTGGGCGGGAACAGATTTCCTGTGAAACACAAGAGATTGCAAATGCTGGAATCTGGAGCAATACATAATCTGCGAGAGGAACCTTCCCCACTCTCTCCTTGTTGATCACATCTTTCCAAAGGGTCGCCTATTTTTTTCACACTGGTGGCAAAGTTTTCTGGAAGGATTAGTTTGTCTCAGAGATGTGGGCCAGAGTTTTCTCACAGTTTAAGTAGAATTCTTCTGAGGTGTTAACAATACATTCCATGGTGCATTATTTGCCAGTTGTGCATTAGAGTGAATCCATGGGTCATGAGTTGTTCACCTGCTCCACAAAGGAAGTTACTGAGTTGCCAGACAAGCATATTCTTAATGCTAGAATCCATTCCATGAGGACGTCATGCTTCTTAAAAATTGCTTTTCCAGAAAAGAGTGCACCCACCGTTTTGTCCCTTAAATCAGCTATCTCCTGGTGTACTGTCTCACTCAGGACAAAGATGTTGATGTCAAACTATCCAAACATCTGAAATGCAGTACATGTACCTTTGGACATCATATGTCCATATGCGTATGAGACTCGGGCTACCATCCACTAGGTCCTCAATTAATATTGCTTTTGCAAGGACCTGCAGACCCACTAGCAGGGATATTTGAAATGGTAGAAACAATGCCCTTTCGCAGACCAATAACCCCATTATTGAGATCCCAAATCCACTCAGCTGACTTCATTGGTCAGGGCACATTTGCATGCCTAACACATGACTCTCAAATGCTGGAAAATGCCTAATGCACATTTCTATCAATAACACTTTTCCTATATAAATACCATAAATATAACATTATACATGGAGTCAAACTAGTTTAAGCAGAATCAGTGAAATAGGACTGAGGGTAAGCCGCGAGTTCGGATAACGTAGTGACATATCCTGTAAATAGATAAAGTAAGCACCTCGTGCAATGAGATCTTTGCTGTTCTAGTAGAATGATATACAGGCCTTTGTCAAAATCTCCTGCATCCTATTATTGTTACTGTTAGTAGAAACTATCAGAACTGCATTATCAAGCTCACAATATAATACAATTTCCAATGGAGGTGCTTGGAATTGTCAAGTTGATTGGTAGGATGCGAAAATGTTGCCTTTATTTGAAGTGTTTTCTACCAAATAAAATCTATAAAATTTTTTATTGGGTAAATACAAATAATCACTTTACTCATTAAAGATGTCTACCAGGGTGTTTTACATTGGAGATACTTTATGAGGGAGATATTTTTTCAAGCCATCAATATATATGAGCTGGTGGACAGTGCTGAAAATGTGAAGGGTCTGTACTTGCACTGACAGAATGCAAGAAAGCAATATAACCATATAATTAACCCAGAATTATGTCCAGCTATGTTAGTGGGAAATGGAGTCTGGATTCCTGCTGTCCTTTTGCATGAGAAGTGTTTTCCACTCCCTTTCCTAAATGAACAATTTTAACAAGAAAGTGATTATTTATGTTTACCTAATAGTGTAAATGTGAGTTGCAGAGTCTTGGAAAGTGAACCTGTCAGTTGAGTTGTAGGTAACTCAAGCCCTGCAGATGGGACAGAATCCTTAAGACAAGAAAATTGTGCAGTTGGTGCTTGCAAATGGCAGACTAGGTGAATGGGTGGTAGGGTGCAATGAGAACAAATATGGATTACAAATAGGTCTTTAAGACTGAGATGAATTCCCCTTTCAATACAGCTTTGAGTGTGGCTTCCCACTGTTAGTGCAGGATTGCACAACTGCTTACAACATACCGGAACATCTAAATTTAACGTACATTTATTTAATCATCTGAAAATAGATAGTTACAAAAATAACAGAAAATTCTATCATCTCAAAATATTAACATTACACTTTGCAGTTTTTGTATCAATATGGACTGGAAATTTGCAAGACAGGTGTCCAAGTAATTAATGCAGAAGTACATATTTACATTCCATTCATGACGTGCATATGAGTTTCACGGAGAGTTTATGAAAGTAAATTTTAGAAATCATTTGAATACCGTGAGATGAAATGTGGCAGTTTCTATGCTATTTGGACCATTTCACCATCACCTATTGCAATCAGTTGGCCAGACAGAGAGGTGTTAAATTTTGTGCAGTATTCTTCCATTGTTTTGAAGTTGGGGAGTGCAACTCAGTAAGAAATAATGTAGACTTTGTTTTAAATCACATTAGGTAACAGTCGAATAGTAAACTAAGCTTGTAAGTGAACAGATTGTGAGTTGCTGGAGACTGGGTTTGAAGATTTTCAGTGTTATTTTTATATTTTCATTATGTGTTTGGGTAAAAAAAATCTATAGACTTTTAATTAAAACTAAGATGAAGGAGCATTTCACTCCTATCCCAGCTACTCCTCAATGGCTTCCTCTACCTTTTAGAACTGATTTTAAATTTATCTTATTTATGCTTAAAGCTTTTAATGGTCTGGGAGTGGAGGACGTCACAAGATCACTTTCCTTTTACAATCTTGCTCGAGCTTTCAAGCTTTCTTCCACTGGTTTCATAAATTTAAACAATCTCCTTCAAAAGATAATTGGCAGGTCTGCTTTTTTGAACTATGCTCCTAAACTGTGGAATTCAATACCTGAACCTATAATGGATGTAAACTCAGTTGACAATTTTAAATGCCAGCTTAAAACTTATTTTTTTATTTAAATTTGCCTTTAACTAACATCTTCTTGTCTTTCATTTTCATGTATTATTTTTACTTCTTTTTAACTTTATTTTCATGTTTTTACTTTTGTCCCATTGTAAAGCATTTTGAACTACATTGTCTGCATGAAAAGTGCTCTATAAGTTAGCTATTATTGTAATTACCATTATAGTTCTGACTGTAGCATATGTGGCTGATTCATGAAACACTCATTGCTGAGGATCACTCTGGCTGCAAGGGTGTGCTGATCAAAGAATGACTTGTTGAAGTATAAATTTCTTGCACCAGTTGAAAATTCATAAGCTAATTATGTAGGATGTCCTTCCTGACAACAAATATTTTCTGAGCACTTTAGCTGCATTTTTTGGAGTAAAATAGACTGGGTGGAGAGAACTTGATATATGATTCACTTTGATGTTTCTTAATGGGATCCAATTCTTCAATCTGAATCAGGCAGTTTCTTCAGTCACCCATCATGTTATAGGATTATATAACTGAATTGGGTGTCTGGATGTAGTTTTGCATTCTCCTTTTAAATCTTTAGTTCCTTATGGTGTAAATCTCCTTCACTATTTTGATAGATTAAGAGTACTGAGTAAATTTCCTGGGAGAGACAAAAGGCAGCACTTAATAACATAGGAATATACGAACAAGGGAGACTATTCCATGCTTTGAGACTGTAAAACATTCAGTGGAATTATGGTCTTTATAGTCATAGAGTCATAAAGCAGGACAGCACAGAAACAGGCCCTTCTGCCATATATCAGCCTTTTCCACATTTTCCTTACTTGGTTTGATACTTGGGGTAGTTGATGTGAACGTGGGGAGAATGGAAATATATGATTAATGTAAGATATTTCATGAACTCTACAATCAAGAAGAATAAGGGTGGTCAACACATAAGAAAACGGACACTGCAGATTCCCATTCAAGCCATGCACTGTCCTAATAAGTTCACCACGACCTTCTCAAACTGATAATAAATGCTGGTCTTGTCAGCAAAAACTGTAGCCTGAAGAATTAGTAAAATTAAATAATGTATATATACCAACTCAATTGATGAAATTGATAATGGTAAGCAACTGTATTAAAATTTCCTATCCAATTATTTTCTTTTCCATTTATTTTAAGGAAGTGATATATATTTAAGCTATAGTTCATTTTGGTTTGGTACTTTAATTGCTGAATTTCTTTCCTTCATTATCTAAATGATGTAAAACAGATTAGAATCAGGTTTAATATCACTGGAATATGTTGTGAAATTTGTCATTTTAGTGCAGCAGTACAGTGTAATAAAGACGATAAATTAGATTAAGAAATATATATGCATAAAAATTAAATTAAATAAGTAGCGCAAAAAGGGAGCAAAAATAGTGAGGTAGTGTTCATGGGTTGGTTTATTGTTTGCTCATAAATCTGAGGGCAGAGGAGAAGTAGTTCCTAAAATCCTGAGTATGTACCGTCAGGCTCGTATACCTCTTCCCTGATGGTAACAATGAGAAGTGGGCAGGTCATGGGTGATGGGGTGCCTTAATGATGGATGCTGCCTTTTTGAGGCATTGCCTTTTGAAGATTTCCACAAGGCTAGGGAGGCGAGTGCTTATGATGGAGCTGGCTGATTCTGCAACATTCTGCAGTCTTTTCTGATCCTGGAAGTGGCCACTCCATCCCAAACGATGATGCAGCCAGTCAGAATGCTCTCCATGGAGCATATGTAGAAATTTGCTCGAGTCTTTGGTGACATACCAAACCTCCTCAAACTCCTAATGAAATATAGGCCTCTGCCACTATCTAATCAAAATCAGAAGACATCTTAGGATCATAGAATGAATACAATATCACATTCAGTCCCGTTCCAGTAATTCACAAAAGCCCAAGGTTCAAATGTATTGATTTGGATGAAAATGACAGGAGATCAAGTTAAATAGCAGGAGAAGTGTATAAGTCGCAAATGTATCCATGTATTCTTTTACTTACCATTTTATTGTTCCTTGAGTCTGAGATATATAAAATACAATTATGAGTAATAGTCATAGTCATAGTCATAGTCATACTTTATTGATCCCAGGGGGAAATTGGTTAAATAATAACATTTTTCTAAACAAAAATGTAGTATCTCCAAAATCTAGCAGGGAAGAAATATTGCACATCACCACACCCAGTGGTATTAACAACATTAACACCTGATTTACTTCATATGGGTTCTCTACAAATGAGAGGGAAAGGTTAAAATTTGTGTGTGGCAAAACTCTCTGAATGTAAAGCACTCTTTAAATCAAAGCATTCCCACAAAGTAGATAACCAGATAATAAAAGCACGAGGAAATCTGCAGATGCTGGAATTCGAAGCAACACACATAAAATTTGCTGGTGAACACAGCAGGCCAGGCAGCATCTATAGGAAAAGGTACAGTTGACGTTTCGGGCCGAGACCCTTCGCCAGGACACAAAAGTGGAATTCCATTTCCTATTGCCATGTTACTTGTATTTTCCAAGCCAATTGTTTAATCAGCAATATTTTCCAAACAATTCAGACCACAATACTGATTTTAAAGTTCTAATGCAGCAGTATAAGGTACTAAATTTAGTTTCGACTGAAGCAAGCCGAAACACTTAGGTTTATGCAGGTCTTCCAGTTTGCAAATCTGTTGTAAATATTATGTGAAAAATACCATAAATTGGAACAAGCTTTTAGACTTGCTAGGTTTCTGCAGTACATTTGGAATTTTATAAGTATTGTAGACAACTCTCTTAGCAATCTCCTTTACACTCAAAATCTATTAGGAAAATTAACCCAAACTATTTACAAGGGATAGCTGATGCATTGTTATTTTACACATCTTTGGATATTCCACAGCATATTTAAAAGGGTGAATGTTTAAGTGGCATACACATTTGCACACTTCTGCCAATGTCCTTTATAATCTTGGCGCATTTTCTGAAATAGCTCAGTTCTTACTCCTCCAATCTAGCTTTACTCGCCTGTTAAAATATAGGAAGTACTGTGTCAGCACACTGAATATGATAATGATCTAAATCTGTGATAAGCCCCAGATGTCCACAGGAAAGATCATGCCCTAGTTTGTTTAAAGCATATTCCTTTCCCATGGAAAATGCCTCTGTTCTGCTATTAGAGGCTGGAATGGCATAAAGCTACATGGATAACATGCTCGCAACATCCTCTGCTCCTGACGGGAGGTGATGTCACATGGAAAATTAGAGATTTACTCTCAGAGCATTCAACTCATAACCTAATCCAGCAGTTTCATACAGTGAGGCAGTAATCTTGGTGTAATATATTGTTTCTCTGTAAACATCCAAAAATTATTACATTAAAAATTTGAATCTTAACACTGAGATTTATTTATTTATAGAGGTACAGCGTAGAATCGACCCTCCTGGCTCTTCAAGCCAAGCCGGCTAGCAATGTTTTGGCAGGTGCATCCTGTTACATTGCACTTGACATTAAAACTATGAACTGCTGTGAGCTATTGATTGTCAATCTTTCCGATCTCTGTCACAGTCACCAGGCTGATTGTCCCCACTTTGCTAAAACTTTCCTGAACCATTTATGGTGCTGCAAATTTGGCAACAAAGTTACTTGAAATCAACAGTGTCCCATCTTTTGCCTAAATAAGGTATAGGACACCAAAATAAGTTGAGCTCAGGCCTACATTTTAAAGAGTATAATTCATTCCAAAATCTATGATTCATTCTCCATGTCATCGAGTTTTAAGGGCCAGTGCTGACATTTTGACATGCCTTCTGCAAATATTCATTTTTATCATGACATTTGGGTTGTGAATCCATAACAGATTTTGAAGAGAAATATTACAGGCATTCTGATCATAAACAAAAAAAACTCAATTAATTGTGGAATTTCTTGTCATTGTTCCAGCATTAGTGTGCAAATTCTGCTGTGTACACTGATGGTGAAATGACTACTTCATTTGTTGTTATGGCAATGTTTTCAAAAATAGCCTGCAGTTTACTTAAAACGGAAATGGATGTATGTTTTCTGCAATAATTGAAGCTTTTTTTTGCACAAATACCATAACAGTTAATGAAATGCTTGGAACCATTGGCATCACTGCATCAGAACACATGGAGGTGAGTACAACTGGAGGCCAGTGCTCATGCATTGGCAACGATGACATATCTTTCCTGATAGGTTGAATTAAGAAAGGTGGGGGGGGACAAAAGGCAAAGGATAATTATTAGACCTATAAAGTCTCCAGAAGTAGTTTGCAAGTCGAAGTATTAGACTCCACTAATATTTGTGTCTGAATAAAATCTGAGCAACAAGTTATTGGAAAATATCTGAAAGGATTACTGACGTTTGATCAAAAGGAGAGTTTGCGTGGAGAGAGGTGGAGAAGGAACAGGAAAGTGTGGTACTCAGGGATCTAGGCTGTGAGGAACACCTATCATCAACAATGGAAGGGTAGGATGTACAAGCATTCAGAGGCAGGAGGAACAGGGAAAGTTGAGTGCAAGGTTGAGTGGTTCTTGCCTATGTAGATTGGTAGTCAGCTTGGAGTGGGGCTGAGGGTTAGTGGCTGGGAATATAACCAAGGGCCTTTTGGGAATGTTCAAACTGTACTGTTGGTGGAGTAAGGTCAAAGGCAAAGAAAGTGCTGAGCAGGAAATGTTGCAAGCATCAGAGGTTCAAAAGGACACCATGACAGTGTAACGGTTAGTGCAACGCTATTACAACTCGGGACTCTGGAGTTCAGAGTTTAATCCCAGTGTCCCCCTAGGGAGATAGTACATCCTTCCTGTGGAATGCGTAGGGTTTCCCCAGGTGCTCCAGTTTCCTCGCACAGTCCAAAGATGTACCAGGTAAGTTGAATGTTCATTGTAAGTTCTCCCATGGTTCAGTTAGGGTTAAATTTGTGTTGTTGGAGGTTGCTGGATGGCATTGCTCAAAAGGCCGGAAGGGCTTATGCCACACCATATCTCTAAATCAATAGAAGCACTGGAGGAAAGAAGTCATTGACTTTGTACACCCTGGGAGACAAAGATGCAGAGGAGGAAGATGATGAACTGAAGTAGTTCTTGATATCATAAAAAAACAGGAACATTCATAGCTTCACAATAATTGGACAGTAAGATTGTGAGCCTTGAGCATCAGCCACAGACAGTTACAGATGATGCGGATGGATCTAATCAAGATCCTGCTTAGCAAACTTTTCTTAACAACATGACAAGTTATGCTGATTCATCTGAGAATATATTGCAACCTGACTAACTGGTTGACAGTGGGGAAACAGCGTGGGAGAAGTGATGGAGGGACAGAACTGAAAGCCGCTGTTTTACATTTTATAAGTGATAATGTCACCAAGAAGCAAAATGAGCGGAGGGCTATACCTAAAAGCTTAAGTGTTTTTGCGATACTGGTTAAACATTGGAATTAATAAATAGTATTTAAAATTTCTGGCGCTAACTGGACAAGAGTGGAACAAATCATGTTAGCCATTTAGCATTTATCTCTTCTGCCTATGTGGAATGTTTCCATTTGTTTTAAAATTAACATGGTAAAATAGATAATTAGTTTATAAGCTATGCATTGAACTGGCTACCGTAAATTTTGGTGCCTACAAAAGGTAATTTCTCTCCACTACATTAACTAATGCCCTGGAATGTAAATATTCCCTTCATTTCTCTTCTTAAAAGCTGCAATTTCTTCAAATATTACTTGACTGACAGGCAAACTGCTGTACTCAAATGTTAGAAACATTTCTCTTGTCAAAAACATGAAAACATGTACATTTACACATTTTCCATTTTGTTTATGTGCCAATACAATATTCAATAATTTGACAATTTTATATGCCACTATAATATTCAATAATTTGACAATGGACTGGGAACTATTTTTCCAAAAGAATTATGATACGGAATTCAGGGGCTAACAATCTTTCAGTTGTTTAAATACGCTATAACTTAGCAGCATCATACTACATATCTATTTATTTGTCTTCAGACAGCACATAACCTCATCTTGAATCCTATTCTCTTGCAGTATTGTATGTAGAAAACGAACAATTCCCCCTGCACCTTTCCTTCAGGGTGAAGAGCTCACTAGTTAATTCATATGTTTTAATGATGCCTGAGAAATATGATTGATTTTTGCCTCAACTCATGGCTCCCCAACCCCTACCATTGGGAAAAGTCAAGTAGAAGATTGAAAACTTTAAAACTAAGAATGCTCCCAGCCCTTAACTGCACTGATGATGCCACGTAGTGGCTGTGAAAATCACAAAAGTATTTTCTACGGCCAGGAGAATCTGGGTGTTTCTTCAGAGCTCTTCAAATTCAAGTTCAAATTCAAATTTATTATCACATGGACAACCAAACGAAACAGTTTTCCTCAAGACCATGATGCACCACACCACATATATCACCTTACAGCACATAAAACAAAATACTACCTCAAAAATTTAATAAAATATAATTCAAAATGCATATCAAGTGCACAGCATAGGTAAACAGTAAACAACTCATTGTCCTTGTGGTGAAACCTCAGTGGTGGCAGGTTATTCATTAGTCTCACAGCCTGGGAGCTGAAGGACTATCTAGTCCAGAACTTCAAGCTCTGATGCTCTTGTGTCTCTCTACTGATGGGAGTAGATCAAAAAAGATTGTGAGATGTGTGGTAGCGATCCTCAACAAAGCTTTGGGGCCTTTATATACAACATTCCCAGTAAATGTTACAAATAGGGGCAGAGTGACCCCAGTGATCTTCTCAACAGTTTTACTGTCATCTGTAGGGTCTTGCGGTCTTCTGTATCACAAAATGATGCAGCCAGACAAGACATTCTCAATGGTGCTCTTGAAGAAAGTTGTTAGAATAGTTTGGAGAACCTTGCAAGTCTGTCCCTTCAGAACAGCTGCCACCATTTCCTCTCTGCATGTATCAAGTATCCATCCACCTCTTAATTACTCATCCCACCAGAATAGTTGGTCACTGGGGGCTGTCTAGTATAAAGGCAATCTGGCATGCAGTTCACCATGTAGGACAACAGGAAGGAGCAAAAAGGACAAGACAAAAAAATGGCCATGAGGAACCTAAAGTTGCAGGAGAAAGCATTGGTGGGAGAGACCAGGAGTAGTCTATGACAATATTTATTTAAAATGCTATTATCACAAAAAAATGGAAAGATTAATCACATTGATTAGATTTTAGGCAAGAAATGGGGAGGAATGGCAGCATACAGCTCCTGGGTAGGAAAGCACAGCAATAAAGTCGAACAAAGCTCACAAAACTGGAAGGGGAGAAGATGAGAAGCCTGTTTGTTCTATGGGGAGAACAGATGGAAGTAACGATGTCAAATTGGAAGTCCTACTCAGCATTTTTCTATGCCTATAAGACTTCTGTTATCTGTTATGTTTTTCAAGATACATAAGCCTGCAGAGTGATCAAGTCATGAATATACAAGTTTATGACAGGCAATTCACAATGTAGAAGAGGAAGAGGTTGCATATACAAGCATACATCTTTGTGATATATAGTACATGGAAAGGGCTATAGAACTATCATGAAATTGAGATTAAATGCACCTTCTAAGGGCATTTCCTGCTCAGCTATGCACCTGTACCATACTATGGTGTTGGCTGATTTAAATAGTGAATATATTTATTCTTTTTATTTTTAAAACAAAACAAAACATGCATGTATGAAATGCAAAAAATGCATGGCCTTCTTTACATTTAAAGTATCATTCAATCTGTACATTCATGGTGCTACTGGTTTTATGTATGGGTAATTTTAGCCGATTCTGTATACAGAGCACCATTGCCTTTCACATAGCCTCTAGGGGTGATACAAACTGAATCTTTGAGGGGCCCAGCCCAATGTAGACACTCAACGTCCAGTGAAAGAAAAATATTAGACTGTAGTTCTTCTCCACAAAGAACTTACATTTGCCGCATCAAGCTTTTGTACTTCCCCTAGCACATACTACTGTGAGAATATGTTTAATCATGCCATAAGAGCATCCATGGCTTAACGAATGTATCATTCCTCCTCCAATTGCCATAGCAACAGTGAAGGAAGGAATACCCATTAAATTTACAGTGAGTTAAATGGTGATTAATCAATGGCAATATTCCAGTCCAACTGACAAGATTCAAATAGGAAATTGCATCTTGCAATTTACCATTTTCTGGAACAAAAGTGTTCTCCACATCTCAGGATTGTTCCATTCTGTAAAACAGTTTAAAATGGAGCCTGCTCATCAAATGGTTAGTTCACTAGGCTCTGGTTGCCTTGACAACTCTTTTTGCACAATTTTAATCAACAGTAAATTAAAAATAACACGAGAAACCATCTAGTAGTATAAAGTTGCATGTCGTCCTTATTATAATTGGTTTTGAAACTTAGAT
Organism: Mobula hypostoma; assembly: GCF_963921235.1. Classification (NCBI taxonomy): domain Eukaryota; kingdom Metazoa; phylum Chordata; class Chondrichthyes; order Myliobatiformes; family Myliobatidae; genus Mobula; species Mobula hypostoma. The sequence goes on along the minus strand of NC_086102.1, from coordinate 56,183,352 downwards.
TTGGATGAGGAATTTGTTGCTCATTAGACTGATTTTCTATGTATATATAAAGACCAAAGAATCATGGCAGCATCATGACAGGCTATTGAGTTGAACTCGGAAGCTGCATACAGTTAGAACTGATGGGATATTTTTAGTGTATGGATAGTTTGTGAACAAGACATGCCGTACAGAACACAATGTAATGTGTGTGCTATAATAGGACATGTTCTCCATTATTATTTTGCTGTTGGACTAGAATGGGGTACCTAACCTTGAAGTTCCTAAGTTTTTGGTTAAGGTATAAATACACCCTGTAAAAATCTTAGAATAATCATCATACATTCTCAACTCGATATACTGTAAAAGTTAACACTACATTCTCACTCACATCTTGTGACATTGAAAATAATGTTGCACCAAATGTGTGGATGCAGAGTGTAGTTGTACAAATTAGTGGCAGAGGTGGAATACTTAAGGATTCCCTGAAGGAATTAAGGTAGGTTGGATGGTCTATGACTGAGGGAATTGGTAATATGGCATGTTACCATAGTGACATTTTTTTTCAAGTTATGGCATAAGGTCCTGCATGAGAACATTCCACATCTCAGGGTCTGGATCATGTTCTATCTTCTCTACATTTCTCTGCTCATCTCTTTGTTTACCTTGGTAATTTCAGTATCCAATTCAATATGTTACCTCTTTAAAGAATGTTTCTATGTCATGCCACATGCAAGATTCTTGACAGCTTAGCCAGTCTATACTTAGAATTGTTGCTTTGACATTTCAGTGATTTGCTGATTATTCTGAGCATTGATTACACAACATGCATATATTTAACTGATATCCTGGAAGACTACAGAGATACAGTGATGTGATTATTAAAGGCAGTTTTGAATCATAGAATTGTGGGAACTTACGTGCACAGAAGACATCCACTTGGCCTATTGTGTCCAAAATGGACAAAGAATGAGCTAAGTTATTCTAACTTCACACTTTTCAGTCTGTAGCTTTGTAATGCGTATTCTCAGTACCCACTTTATTAGGTTCATCTGTACACCCACTGGTTAATGCAAAGTTCTAATCAGCCAATCATGTAACAGCAATTTTATGCATAAAAGCCTGCAGATGTGGTCGAGGGGCTGTTGTTCAGACCAAACATCAGAATGGGGAAGAAATGTGATATAAGTGACTTTGACCATAGACTGATTGTTGGTGCCAGATGGAGTGTTTCAGTGTCTCAGAAGCTACTAATTTCCTAGGATTTTCATGAAACAGTCTCTGGAGTTTACAGAGGATGGTGCAAAAAACAAAAATTATCCAATGAGCAACAATTCTGTGGGTGAAAGTGCCTTGTTAATGAGAGAGGTCAGAGGAAAATATCCAGACTGGTTCAAGTTGACAGGAAGGTGACAGTAACTCAAATTACCACATTACACTAGTCGTGTGCTGCAGACCATCTCTGAATGCACAATATGTTGAACTTTGAAATGGATGGGCTACAGCAGCAGAAGAAGACCATGAGCATAGACTCAGAGTCCACTTGTTTAGGACAAGGAACCACCTAATAAAGTACCCATTGAGTGTAGTTCTTTAATGTATTGTAGATCTTAAACTGTGCTGAGGATTTCTGCATCCACCTTTTCATGAACAAGTTAACGAGTTCCAGGCCCCTCACTACACTTTGGATGAACATCTATTTTTTTTTCTAACCCTATCTGTCAAGGGAAATAGATCTTTCTTGGTCACTTGGTTTTGGCCTCTCAGTCTTATATATCTTAATTAAATTCCCCCTTTGAAAATAGCCTCAGCCTTGTCAGACTTACTTCGACAATGATTTTTTAACCCTGGAAAATCTTCTACTGTACTATCAGATCTTCCTTGTAGCATAATAACCAGCACTGTAGACAGTACTCAAATCTATGAGGTAACTCATACTTGATACTGTTCTCATTAGAATGGGATCCTGTGCCTTTATGATGTTATCTCCTTGATTTTGTATGCTGTGACTTGGGTGATAAAGGCAAGTAGCCTCTCAGCACAGTTAACTCCCTCAGAGAGCTGAGGAAATGCATTCCAAGATCTTGCTCCTTCAAGCCTGTCATTTATTAGAGTTTATTCTTTCTTAATTGCTCTTTTCAAGTGCAAAACCAGACTTCTTCTTTATATTACATTCAGTTAGTGTATGCCTAAGTATTATTTTGATAATTTCCTGCAAGATGCAACTTCCTTTCTCGCTACCAGCCAAGCTATCAATTTTTAAATCATGGACAAAGTTTTTTGATCATTGCCTCTGGACTTAAGTCCTCTGGAACCTCATTACACAAAAGCTTCTAAACTCCCATCAATCATCACCTCTTTCTTTATCCTACTAAGCAAAATTTTAAACCAGCTTTACTTTCTTTTGCATCCCATGGGATGTTATTTTATTTTCATGATCAAACTGTCAATGTAGCCCTCCAGCAGACACCTTGTTAAGATCTATGACTGCATCATCAGATCCAATACCTGCAGTAACTCTCATTATTTCCTCAAGAAAATTCACTTACGTTAACTAATCTACAGCTTTTAGAAAGGTGTAATATAGGTGATGTGCTGAAATAGTGAATTCATATCAAGCCTATATGATGTGTATCATGGGAATTGCACGTCTGAAATACGTTAATTCAAGAGATAGTTCATTGCTGATTGAACATAATGCTTTTTAGTGCAAGGAAATATAGATGGAGGTGGAAATGGAAGCACTACTTTATTCAGAATGGAGGAGGTTTGAGAAAAGAGATATGCAAATCTCCTCCATTCTGATTAAGGTTGTGACAATATTTCTTCCTTCATCCTTATACTTCCTTACACTAAACAGCCTTATATTGTTGGGCTACATTAAAATGAATCTACTGTGGCAGGTGCTCAGCATTCATGCACTGTCTTCTTCACAGTGTTGCTTGAGGTGACAAGTGATCCGGGTCATGTATTCTTCTCATAGACTTGTGGAGAATTATGTAGATATGTCACTATGGAGACAGGCTATATAGTTAAGCAGCCGTTCTCTGTGTTATACTGCAGTAATCCTTCTCCTGCGTGTTTGTTTTGTTTCCATGTCATTTTATTTCCTGCTTTTTCCAAATACCCACATTTGTGAAATGGTCTGATTTAGTGTCAATTCCAGCTGTGCAACTTACAGCATTACTTTGTAAAAAGTTTTATTTGCCACTCTGTTGTAAATCTTTTCCATTTAAGCTTGTTTCTAAGAATCCTCCTTATGGTCTAGAAATGATTTACCTCAATCAATGGAACTAGTCTGTGGCTGTCTACTCTGTCCCACAGCTTCATTGTTTTAATACCTTTCAAATAATCTTTTTCCAGTTCTGTTCTATTATGACTAAAGCAGTGCTAGTATTTCCTCCTCCATCCATATATTTCCTTGCACTAAACAGCTTTATACTCAATGTGAAATACCTTCTTTTTGATTTAACATGCTTCAATGGTGCCAATTCCAAGAGTACACATCATGTACCTATGAGATGTTTGTTTTAGACTTAGGATGAATTTACTATTTCAGAACAATACCTTCACTCTGTACCTTTTGCCAAAAAATATGGATTCCATTGCCTTACTTTATTTTCATTATGGTTGTAAACTTAAGCATTAATCCCTTCTGGTCCTTCACATCAATCCATAATCTTTCATCCAAAATATAATTAATTTCCACTTCTTCCAGCATCTTTGAATTACTAGTTGTAGCATTTTTTTCCCATTCCATTGTCAAATTAGTGACTTTTTGCTACTTTGATTAGCACGCAGAGCTATTTATTGTTGGATAAACACTTAGTGAATCGACAAGATAGTAAAATTTAAGCAGGTTCTCCAAAAACAGATGCATTGACTCCAACATTTACAAATACCCACTTCCTCCTCCAGCTTCCAATAAACACTAACCTACACCAACCTACAGATGTTCAAATTTCATAGTCACCGCTTCCATTTCCACTAATGGATTATGATTTCCCATCCTCATTCTTGCCCTTAACTTTCCATGACATGCAGGTCAGCTTCAGGTGGAAATTGACATTAGAGAACTTAACTCTGGATTAATAGCTAAAATCTCCTCAACAGGAGGATAAGATGGTGGAAGAGGAGATCAGTAAAACTGAATAGATTTCTGTCTACATTGTTGCTATTTGCTGTTTTTAAGTTCCAGGTTGAAGCTGAGCTTTTACTCTTCTAACTACACACCATCTTGCTGTTCATGGATGCCACCCTGACATCAACCATATCCCAATTTCCAAGGACCCCATCTGCCTGGAGGAATTATTTTCAATGTATCTTTTTCAGGCAGGAGGAGTATCTAATCACATTTTGCTCCAGGTGGATGAACAGTCCACAGAACAGATTCGCACATGTTCCATCATTTTTGGTGTGATTGTAAATATATCCCAGGCTCAACAAAATATATTTTTAAAAATAACAGCCAATAAACACCAACCTCCACCAGCCTACAGATGATCAAATTTCATAGTCACATTAAAGCCAAATTGCTTCAATGTTGCATGCTGTAGAAATCAAGTATAACTGAAAATCTCCTACCAACTGGATTTTGTTTTTTTTTACAAGTACCCAGTTCCTCTTTCAGCTTCCTATAAACACCAACCTCCACCAGCCTACAGATGTTCAAATTTCATAGTCATCTCTTCCATTTCCCCTAATGGTTTACAGCCATTTTCCATTTCTTTCCGGCCCTTAACTTTCCATGACACCTGGACAGGTACGATCTCTGGAAAGCCATGTGCAAAGTGGCAATTCCAGATCAAACTTGTATCACTGAAGGATGCTCGACAGCTGTGGCAAATCTTGAATGCTATCACCTTCTACAAAATGAAACTAAGCAACATAGGTGACAACAAGGTTTTGCTCCCAGATGAACTCAGTGCTTTCTAAGTTCGCTTTGATCATCAAAAGATAGAGGCACCTTCACAAACTCCTACCACCCCCAAAGACCCTGTGATTTCAGTGCCTGAGGCTGACATGAGAGCATCCTTCAGGAAGGTGAACCCATGGAAAAAAAAAATCAGTCCTATATGGGGTACTTGGCCAAAGTCTTAAAACCTAAGCTGATCAACTGGTTGGAGTGTTCACTGATATCTTTAACCTCTCGCTTCAGCAGTCTGAGGTATCCATCTGCTTCAAGCAGGCTTCAATTAAACTGGTGCCTAAGAAGAACATAGTGACTTGCCTCAATGGCTCTCATCCAATAGCACTTACACCCGCTGTGATGAAGTGTTTTGAGAGATTGGTGATGAAACATATCAACTCTGCCTGAGAAGAGACTTCCATTTGCCTACTGTCACAATGCATACAACAGCAGATGCTATTTCATTGGCTCTCCACTCAATCCTGGAGCATTTGGACAGTGAAGATGCATACATCAGGATGCTCTTCATTGACTACACCTCCATATTCAATACTATCATACTCTCAAACCTAATCAATAAGCTCCAAGACCAAGTGTTACCTCCTAGACGACAGGATTCTTGATTTCCTCACTTGCAGACCCCAGTTAGTTTGGATTGACAACAACATCTCGTCTGCAATCACAATCAGCACAGGTGCACCACAAGGCTGCGTGCTTGGCCCCCTGCTCTACCCACTTTATACTTGTGATAGTGAGGCTACGCACAGCTCGAATGGCGTATTTAAGTTTGCTGATGACACCACAGTCATTGGTCGAATCAAAGGTGGTAACGAATCAGCATAGAGGAGGGATGAGTGGTGTCACAACAACAACCTCTCACTCAATGTCAGCAAGACCAAGGAGATCATTATTGACTACAGGAGGAGGAAACTGGAGGTCCATGAACCAGTCCTCATCACGGAATCTGAAATGGAGAGGGCCAGCAACTTTAAATTCCTTGGTGTTATCATCTCAGAGCATTTGGCATGTCATCTGAAATTTTGATAGTCTTCGATAGATGTGTGGTGGAGAGAAAGAACACTGACTGGTTGGATCACAGCCCGATACAGAAGCACCAATGCCCTTGAACAGAAAATTCCCACAAGGAGTCCACCATTGAGCACATCTAGATGTAGCACTATTTCAAGAAAGCAGTACCTATCATCCAGGCCATGCTTTCTTTTCAGAAAGAGGTACAGAATCCGCAGGACTCACACCACCACGTTCAGGAACAGTTACTACTTCTTGACCATCAGGCTCTTGAACCACAATGGATAACTTCACTCGCCCCATCACTGAATTGTTCCCACAACCTACCGACTCACTTTCAAGGACTCTTCATCTCATGTTCTCGATATTTATTGTTGATTTATTTATTTATTATGATTTTTTTTTCTTTTTGTATTTGCACAGTTTGTTGTGTTTTGCACATCGGTTGTTTGACCATCTTGTTGTGAGCAATCTTTCATTGATTCTATTATGTTTCCTTGTACTTACAGTGAATACCTGGAAGAAAGTAAGTCTTAGGATTGAATATGGTGACATTTATGTACTTTGATAATACACTTAACTTTGATCTTTGAATTTCAAAAGCATATGGATGAGGCTTAATGGACATTAGATAACTGTGCTGAATGGCAATACATTGCCTTGAAAAAGGATTCAGCCTGCACAACTGTTTTCACATCTTACTGTTTCGTTTTCCAAATTTAAAATCTAGGATGTAAGATATAAGATTTATAAGCTAATCTACAAGACATCATCAAATCAAAAGAAAAATTCCAAAAACAGTCAACAATGTATTAAAAATTAAAAACAAAAATTGTGAGGCTGAAAAGGTCTTTATCTCCTTTGTAATTACTATGTGCTAACTTTCCTGAGGTGCAAAATACTATTACCTTATCTACTCAACCAATTTGTTGAAGTAGAAAATTGGAGGATCACCTGTTTTCCATGAACTTATAAGAATAAGTAACCCCTTTCTCTGTAAAGTCCAAAAGTTTAATAAATTTTCAACAGACCAAACCAAAATTAAGACAGAAGAGCATTCAAGACAAGTCGGGGAAATGATCGTAGAGAAGCACAAATGTGGGGACGGGTACAAGACCATCTCAAAGGCACTGAACATACAGTAGCTTTGAACTCAGTTCAGTACATCATAAAAAAGTAGAAAAAATACGAAACTATAGCCACATTACCTAGGTCAGGCCATCCCTCTAAACTTAGTCACTGGAGAAGAATAGCACTTGTAAGAGAGGCGACTGTGACACCAACAGTTACCCTGAGTGAGCTGCAGAAGTCGGTGCTGCAACTGCAGATGAAGTTCATGGCTCCACTATCTCTAAGGCCTTGCACAAAAAGGGTATTCATGGAAGATTGGGAAGGAAGAAGCCCTACCTAAAAAAAAAATCCTTACTGTACAGACTTCGCAAGTGTCAGTTAGAAGATACTGTAAAGATGTGGAAGAAGGTCTTGTGGTCGGATGAGACTAAGGTGGTAATTTTTGGCCTCAACACTAAGCAGTAAGTGTGACTTAAATCTAATACAGCGCATCAGCTAGGTAATACCATCCCTACTGTAAAGTATGGTTGAGGTAGCATCATGCAATGGTGATGCTTTTCAGCAGCAGGGTCTGGAAATCTGGTCATGTTGATGGGAAGATGAATGCTACTAATTACAGAGAGATCCTGAATAAAATTCTGCTAACTCTGCCAGGAAGTTTAAATTGGAGAGGCAGCTCATCTTTTAGCAGGTCAACAACCAAACGCACACTGCCAGAGCAGCCATGGCATGGCTTCAAATGAAGAAAATTAATGTTCTTGAGTGATCCAGTCGGAATCCTGGCCTTATCCCGATCGAACATCTCTGGCAAGACCTCAAGATTGCTGTCCACTAGTGCTCCAACGAACTTGGCACAGTTTGAGCAATTTTGCAAGGGGGAATGGGAGTTGCTCCATCATGTTGCATCAAGCTAATAGTGACATATCCAAAAGGACCACTGACTGTAATAGCTGTGGGATTGGTTCATCTAAGTACTGAGAAAAGAGGGAGTGGATACCTTTGAATTGCTGATATTTCTTTTTTTTTTATTTTTATTTTTTCATGCTTCACAATTTTCCCTGTTTTTTGCACTCTACTGTAAAAAAAAAGGAGTATGTGATTCACAAATAAAAATTCTCTGTTATATTGATCAAAATCCCTGGTTGTAATACTCATTTATGTGAACAAAGGGTTGGAAGCTGAATACTTGTTATAAGGCATTGTATGTGCCAGATATTTAACTTGGATAACAGCAAAACTGTTCAATATTGTCTGATATTGGAATAAGCTTATTAAATTAAACTGTCTAGAAGTTAGGGAACATTTTACATCTGTTAAACCAAAATATGCAAATATCCTCCAGATAACTTTTCCTTATTTGCACCTTTCTTGCAAACTGATTAGGGCCAGCCATTCCCACACCTGAATGATACATGGAGCAATTACAACTGTGTTAATTTTGAGAAGATAATTATGAATAAGCTTAATATTGGGCAGGTATAAATTTTAAAAATAGTTAACTTTATTTTCATTCAAATACAAAAGTGAAATCATGATAAGTTTTTCATGTATGTAGCAGATACTCTATATACTGTGACAATGTCAAAAGCTGTTGTGGGTCAGAACGGCAGAAGAATAATTTTGTTAATGTTTTATAAATGGATTAATGCATGGGGCCACTGTTGACAAATAAAGTGGAATAAAATATGGGAAAGAATACTAGAGACGAAGAGATTAGATTGATGACCAAGCTTATCAAGAAAGGTAGAAGGTACAGTTGCTGAAATGGAGATTAAAATCATTAAGGAGTCATTCATTATAGACATTAAGGAAACTAAACAGAGAGCATATTTTGGAGAGAAACTTGGTCAGAGGTGTATGTGACAATAGATTTGAAAGGTGGCAGGAGAGAGATTACATGAGGAGATGCCTGAATAAAGTGTCATATGGACAGCAGGAGAGGAGAAGTGAACGTGTGATGAAGTAAAAAAGATGCAGAGCAATCCCATTGCTTCTAATAAGATAAGCAGTGAAAATATGTTTGCTGTGCAGTGACTTACTAAGAAGCACAAGATAACAGGCGGCAAACCTTTTGTTCACAAATTCACATAGTCCACCTCATTTATTTATGACGTGTTAAAGTATGATGTAGCAGGGTAGTCAGTAATTTTAATGCCAACATTTAGAATCGACAGTGTAGTGGGTGCTGACTGTGACTTTGTGGTGCTATAATCAGCTGTATTAGTCTCATGCATCTGGAGCTGGCAGTCCTGGTACAGCACTTAACCCAAATCTATCACAAAATCATTAGATTATCTCTTTACTTATCTACCATCTGCTCTAATGTGGAACTCCATGGGTAGGGAACAGAATTCTTAGGTATAAGACTATCACATACACAGTACAGAAAGAAATAATCACTTTGTTTTATCTACAACAAGATCAAATTGGGTTTCATAAAGGAAGGAATATCTTTAAGATTGAAATTTGGATTTGTGGAATTTTCTAAGCTACTGAGGGTGTTGTAATAGGGATTGATGGCATAGAAACCAACTTCTTTTTGTCTCTCTCTCTTTCAATGTGTATTTGCTGAATCTCTCTTGTACTTATATTATCAAAGACTCCTCTTGTTCTACGTCAATGCAAATATTCCCTTCTACTTTAGATATAGATATCTTTGCTCATTTCATCTTTATTTTCATGTCATTTATTTTTCATGCTTGGCCCTTTCCTTTCCAATTCCTACAGTGAAAGGTTCCTCTAGTGTCTCTATAATATAATAAACCAACAATGGAAGATTCTGTGTTTGATCAGAGAGAATTATTCAGACAAGCTATAATGTCAGTGACATACTAAAATCCCTCAGGTGATTTCCTAAAATTGGGAAGGTACAGAGAGAATCACCCAACCCACCAGCATTGGACAAGTGATGGAGCAGGCTAATTGTGGTTGTTTTGGGATCCTGTAAATGAGGAAACACTGAAATTCTGTCAGGGCAGGTAAACCTTTCTATGAGCATACATAAGATTACTTGCAGCTGGCTGACCTCTACAGATGATTCTCTGAACCATTGGATTAGCTCAGAAGAAAGTAATTGCTTTGAATAGATGAACATGAACTTTTTGGCAAGTTTCCACCTAAGGTCCTATCAGAGAGTTCATGTTAAAATTGCTTCTAAAAAAAATGCAATGTCTCGGATTTTGGAAAGTTTCCATTCTCTTTCAAATTAATCATTTTCATTTCTGTCATGATATTTTTCTAAGTGCCAATTAATTGCAGGCTATTAAATATTTAGTGCATGTGTTTGTTCAAATTATTGGAGAGAGGTTATAGTCATGGGTAACAATCATCTGGGGAAGGAAGCTCTGAAGTGTTTTACAGCAGAAGAAGTAGATATATTTCTAACATTGCCAGGTTTGAAAAACTGTATATGGGATACCTGGTATAGCATGTCATACCTGGGACATAAAAAAGCCAGAAACAAAACTAAGCCAACTGACCCCTCATATCTGTTCCATCATTCAATAAAATCATGTCTGTAATCATATTTATTCATTTCTTTCCTGCTTTAACCCCATTTCACTTGGCTTATTTAATATCTGAAAAAAATCTATCAATCTCCATTCTTTAAAATATGGCACATTCCCTTCACTGTAGGATATGAGTGACCCTTTTTTTTATAGCAATCTAGTAGTTTAATGGTTACAGTTACTTAGATTATTTCTCCCTTAAAAGCCCATCAAGAGAGATTAAATTCATGTCTCCTGATTTGTGATCTAGAGCAGCCTTAGCTAGTAATTTAGAAACTGTAACTGTATTTCTTTTTTATTGAATATAATATGAACTCACTTGATTTCCTTGATATACAGGTAATCTTCTATTTCCATTTTCTATTTGCATACCAGTTATACAAGTTTCTTAGCATCTTCCTATAATTTGTCACAGTGCTCTTCAATATTCTCCATTGTCTAGTTTCATGTAACTTGGTGTCATAACATTTTGATGAGTTATGTTTTTATAGTCTAAATCATTAATATAAATTACAAATAGTGGTTCCACCACTATTCCTTGGCACATCAAGTTCCAGTTTCTGCCACTCAGAATGACTTACTTTAGCGACACAAGGTGGTGGAGAAAAATAATCTGTCGCCATTTCAAGATGAGACTCTTCATCAGGGTCTTGATGAAGTCCCTCCACTTGAGGGCCCGATTGCTTATTCCCCTCTGTAAATAGTGCCTAACTTGCTGAGTTCCTCCACCACTTTATGTTCTTCAAGATTTTCAGCATCTGCAGAATCTTTTGTGTCCTTACCCTTTCTGTCTGTTTCCTGTCTTAAAGCTGATTGGCTATTGATTCTGTGATTTATCGCCTGATGACAAATGTTCTTGGTTTATTCATTAATCTGTAGGTGACACCTTATCAAAGATCTTTTAGTCCGTGAGCCAGTAGGGTTGGTCGGTACCATCTGAGGGGAATAATGCTCATAGTTATTTTTGACAAGGTATACATCACTAGAGTTAGAAAATATGTGATAGCATTGCACCAGTGGTAGCTTTATGTGTGCTTTCAGGTATTTTATCATACTACCCTAAAAGAAGCATTTCTGAAAAGTGGCCAATATAAAGTACAACGTATATGTTCAACCTAGTGGTATTTTGTCATCAGTCATCCCCCAACATTGAAATTTGTCACAATGATAGTTGAGTTCAAGCACTTTCCATTAAATGTTGTTATGAAATTCTACATTGAAAACTATGTCATTGGTGGCACCCGCAGTACAGTGCCCAATTTCGGTAGAGTGAATCATTTCATTTTTAGAAAAATATTTGTCTGTTGCTTATTTTGGAAAAGTCAATAAAAACCCTGGGACACATATAATCACATGGATTTGTGGTGAACTTATTCAGGAATTCAAATGAGTAAACACTTCTTGTATATATTCTATATTACCATCAGTACAGCAGAAAATGTTACCCTCCCACCCCCCCCCAGGTAAAAAAAAACCTCACTTGGAGAGATTTCTGGAATTCTATCAACGTCTTGATATTTTCCATATTGATGTATCAAATCAAAACAATCTTAAGCTTTTGTCATAGCATATAGAATTACAGTACAATAATTCAAATGTGGGGTTCCACATGGCCATAACCTAGGCCCCATGTTGTTGTAAAATGAAATATATTTAATCAAAAACTGCTTTCCATACTTTGTTTTCCATACTTTCATAATCTATTAATAACCATAATAATTTTCCAAGTTTTCCACGTCTTCCATATCTTCATCTGAACTTCCCACACTCTCTGAGATGGATGCCTGGTTCTAACAGTCTGCCAGCCTACACATGTCAGTACACCTGAGGCCATTTACAACACACATACATCTTGGGAGTGAACATTTTTTGGATAGTTACAGGCCAGTAGATCCAGGACGGCATCGGGTGCTGGCTGGCCTTCCATCCAGTGCACCACCAACTGTTCAGCTTCCTCTTCTCTCTCCATCTTCCATCCTCTGCAACAGGGCTTGGCACTTGTGGGTCCTTCTCCAAACATCTTCTCCATATACCAGCCTGGTAGTTGGCTTGCTGTGCATGTTTTGTTAAGCAGTCCTTGCATGGTGGGAGTTGATGACTTTTGATTTCACTTTTTTTGGTACAGAAAAGGTGATACCTGAGCTCATTGACCTTGGTGGTCGATGCTTTGGGGCATACAGGAGACAGGTAAATGCCTCCATTTTGTCCATCAGTTCTGGGGAGAGGTCCCATTCCTGACCCAACTCTAAGAATGTGTCCTGAGTTTCCCTGTTGCTGGTCAGAAGTTTTAAGGCACTTGTCCTCCCTTTGCCTGCAAAAGCACTTACAGTGTCACATCCTGTATATGCGTGCAACCCAATGAGAGCCCTACAATCCTCTATACCAACCGTGGCAGCAACCTTCCTAATGTCTATAAGCCTTGTATGGGTTCTAGTGCCACATTTCTGGAACAATGGGGCCTCAATCTTGTCACAAAATGCTAAAGTCATCATAAACACATCGGTGTCTTCTGAGCGGATCACTACAGATTGGTATCCCTCTCTTGTGGCATGGAGAAGTAGGTGGCCATCTGCTTCTTCTTGTTGACACCGAAGAGCTGACACCTCCTCACTGTCTTGAGATTCTGTAATAGTTGTCATTCACAGCTGCATACAGAATCTTCTCCTGTAGCTTTGCTCTGTACTCCGCCTTCCTCCATTCATGGACTATGAAGCTAATGCGACTATTTTTGTTACAAGAAGCTCCTCCACTGCCTGACCATCTGTGTGCCTGTGATACCTTGCAACTCATGACCAGTCTCTTCACCCCGTAGAGAACTTTCACTATTCTTGATAAAGTTTTACACAGAGAGCTACCACCGCTGCAATGCTATCTCATATTTTCTAGCACTTGGGGTGTATACTTTGCCAAAAATCACTATAAGAATTATTCCCCCCAGATGGTACAGGTGGCCCAAATTTGAGGTCACGGGCTATTTGGGACGTCTATATAAATTACCTCTATTCCATACATGTCTGCTCACATTATACCACTTCCAAGACAACATACCCTTTTGAAACCTATGTTGGTTTAAAAAATATATCTGGCTTCCAGATATTTTCTTGTTTTGTTTGTTGGTGTGAATTCCATTATTTTTTCGGCCATTGATATTAAGCTGAGTCATCAATGATCCCAGTTCATGGCCCACATCGATTCTTAAATGTTAATTTATTATGTTAGCTAGTATCAGCCCTATGCACATGATTTTCTTGTGAATTGTGGCTATGGACTCCCCTCTGGATTTCTTTAAATTGAGGGAAGTATTTTGTATCATCAAGTAGTTTTAATATTTGTGTTTAATTAGTTTATTTAATATTTCTCCTGAACATGATCTCATCTGATCTCATCTTCTGCATGATTCATTTATTGGTAAACAATGAAGTAAAATAATATTTTAGCTTTTCCATCATTTTACTGCAACTGTCTATTATTGTATCCTGTCCCTCACTTTATGGCTCCATTTCCTTCATTATTTTATTTATCTGTCTATAAAATACTTTTTTTTACCATATTGTGGAAGATAGTTACACAAGTGTGCAGAGCAGAAATAAGCTTGAGCCACAGATATAAAATTGCCTCGATAGCCTGAATATCGAAGAGAATTATAAAGAAGGAAATCATTGTGGGTGGATTAGGAAGAAACTTCTACAGCATGAGCTTGGCAATCAAAAGCAAGTTTAAATGTCTTCTGAGAGCAACGTTAGAATCTATTGTGATGCTTTTGCAATTGAATAATCAATTGCTATTTAATATTAAAACTCACAGATGATCACTTAGTTGAGAAGTGAGTGAGTTGCTGTTACACGGTAATGCAGTTCGCCTGTCAGATAATTCCTGGAGACTGGTGGGAAGAAATACATGAATGAAATTAAGGCAGGAATGTAATTTTTAAAAAATATTGAAATGCATGTAATCATCTGTTTTGAAAATTGTGTTGTGACCAGAAGTCAGAAAATGATGTGGTGTGATTTCTTCTTCTTTAACAAATTAACAAATTCAAATAATTTGAGAAAGACAGCAATGTTAGATTATCATTTGCTTAACACTTATTTTCTGTCACATTAATTATTGAGGAAACAGGTCCATGGCATTACCTAGATAGTATTTATGATTGAAGTGCATTGTTTCGTCAGTAAGGTTACTTCCATATGTTCAAAGAAATTTACCATTACACAGAAAAAAATTCAGAAAATTTTGGCAAATTCTTGGGTCTGCTTGAATGGAGATAAATAACTTATAGAGTGAAATACTTAAGTAAAAACAAGCAAAAAGTTTGATAAATGTGCATTTATTTACTGAACTAGAACTCCTGATTGATATAAATAAAGCAATTATGTTGACCCATATTTATGTTTTAAAATATGGTTTTAAACTATGGTTAATATGAACATTCATGAATTTCATTCATGTATTTCTTCCCACCAGTCTCCAAGAAGTATCTGACAGGTGAACTGCATTACCATGTAACAAGTCATTTAAGAGTGTTTACCTTGATGGCACATAGTTGTCAGTTATTGCTTTATGCATAGTTGAACAAAATAGTCCAGGCCACTACTGATGGCTATGGGCACATAAAACTAAGAGTTCAGGTGGTCCCAATTATGCCGTGGCCTGTCAGGGTCAGGAAGTACAACCTTCCTCAGGAGCTGCTGATTCAATTCTATTCAGGAATAATCCAGTCTGTTCTCTGTTCGTCCATCACTATCTGGTTTGGATCAGCTATCAAACAAGACAAGAATAGACTCCAAAGAACCGTCGGGGCTGCGGAAAGGATTATTGGTGTGAAGCTGCCCTTGATCCAGGACTTATATGCATCTAGACTGAGGAAGCGAGCAAGCAACATCATTGTAGACCCATCACACCCTGGGCATCACCTGTTCCAACTCCATCCTTCTGGTAGGCACTTTAGATCACTGTATGCCAAGACAAATAGGTACAAGAACAGTTTCTTTTTGTATGCCATCAGTCTTATGAACACTTGAATTTTAGTCTATTATAAACCAATTCCACCTGTACATACACAGGTATACCTCATTGTATATAGTTCACGAATATTTGCACTATTGTTTTGTTTGCTTTTTGATTCTGTACAGCGAGAGCTCAGGGAAACTGGCATCAAATTCCCTGTATGTGTCCACATACTTGGCGATAATAAAGGATTCTGATTCTGATTCTGATTCTGATACTGATTCCTATTAATCACAATCACCTTATTGCCAGTATGTGAAACATACCCGAATTGATTGTGATTCAGTGTCAAGCATAGTACACAGGACAATACCATAACAAACAACAAAACAGCTACCAACATTTTATAAGACAATAGTGCAAACAGCCAGGAGAAATCAATACTTAGCAGTACGGTCACATATGCAGACATTAATAATCAAACTTAAGCGTGAACATACGAACAGACTAAATAATTATCAACAGTACAAGGAGAGTGGGAAAGACCATTTAAAAGATGTTGTGCCTCAAGATCCAGGGGAGTAGATTTAGGACAGAGATGAGGAGGAACTGCTTTTTCCAGAGAGTGGTGGATCTGTGGAATTCTCTGCCCAATGAAGCAGTGGAGGCTACCTCCATAAATATATTTAGGACAAATTTGGAGATATTTTTGCATAGTAGGGGAATTAAGAGTTATGGGGAAAAGGCAGGTTAGGTGAAGGTGATTCCATGGCCAGATCAACCATGATCTTATTGAATGGTGGAGCAGGCTTGATGGGCCAGATGGCCTACTCCTACTCTTATTTCTTATGTTCTTATGCATTACAGCTGAGTGAGTTTTGTTGAAAAGATAGATAACTACAGGAAAGAAGATTCGGAGATAGGCATGTAGTCCTAGTGATGATGGGCTTGTAACCTGTCCCTGATGGCCACTTGATGAATGGGTGACTGGTAGTGCAGGTAGAGTTAGCAGTAAATTTCAACTCTTTTCTTTGCTTTGGCATTGAACAGGTCTTTTAATGTCAGTAGCTGACAGCTAATTAAACCATCCATATTGTGGTTTTCCATAATCTTTTCCTATTAAATCCCATGTTACGAGTGGAAATGAATTTGTACAGGACATTTTACTCACATATCAAGCCATGTTAATGACAATGACAAAATGAGCCTCTGCTCATTATTTAACAGCTGAGGCCAACAATAGACTGAGGGGAAGGGCAAGGCTCATGCAGAACAAAACAACAGATTTCCTCAGCTTTTATTTTCAGTTACTCAATTGCGTGGGGGCAATAATGACATCAGTGTATCAATTGCCTTGGCAATCATAATTGAGTTATACACTTTAAATGCAGAGCCATAGAGATGTACAATACAGAAACAAGCCCTTCAGCGCCCACCATTTGCCCATTTTCACTCATCCCATTTGCACTGCATTACGTCTGTATTCTCTATACTGTACTTCAATTAGATCCACTCACAGTCTCCTTCTCTCCAGTGAAATCAGGCCTGCACTATATAATTTCACTCCATAGCTGAAGTCCTCCAATCCAGGCTATATCCTGGTCAATTTTTTCTACGTTATCACAAGAACAATCATGTCCTTCCCATTGGGCGGTGATCAGAAATGCATACAATACTCCAGTGTAATCTTTTGTAAAGTTGCAACATAACAACCCAACTTTATATTCTATGCTTTGACCTATGAAGGTAAACAAGCATGTGCTTTTTCACCACCCTATCTGTATTGGGGAAGTATGGATTTAAGGACTCTCTTTACATTAACATTGTGTAGTAAGCTTGCATTTCTCCCCTCCTGTAAATGTTTTTAACCTGGAAACAACTGGATTTTCTTGGGCCTGAAGAAAATAGATGGAATTGTTGACATGGATTCAGACTTGTGGCAGGATATGAAGATATTCGTTTGGCTGTATTTATCTTAAGAAAACTATAATATATCTATAACAACACATATGTAGGAATCTAGTTTCAAGCTTTTATTGACCAGGAAAGGGCTCAGTTTCAGAGTGACAGTGGACTTCATGTCAGCAGTTGATGAGTCAGCAGAAAAAGTTGTATGATTGTGATTCTTAGTCATGTTGTTAGTGGAATTGAAACCAAATTGGAGTTTTCCGACACAGCCCTCCCCTTTCTAGATCTTTCTGTCTCTGTCTCTGGAGACAGCTTATCCACTGAAGTCTACTATAAGCCTACTGACTCTCACAGCTATCTGGACTATTCCTCTTCTCACCCTGTCTCTTGCAAAAATGCCATCCCCTTCTCGCAATTCTTCCATCTCCGCCGCATCTGCTCTCAGGATGAGGCTTTTCATTCCAGGACGAGGGAGATGTCCTCCTTTTTTAAAGAAAGGGGCTTCCCTTCCTCCACTATCAACTCTGCTCTCAAACGCATCTCCCCCATTTCACGCACATCTGCTCTCACTCCATCCTCCCGCCACCCCACTAGGAATAGGGTTCCCCTGGTCCTCACCTACCACCCCACCAGCCTCCGGGTCCAACATATTATTCTCCATAACTTCCGCCACCTCCAACGGGATCCCACCACTAAGCACATCTTTCCCTCCCCGCCCCCTCTGCTTTCCGCAGGGATCGCTCCCTATGCGACTCCCTTGTCCATTCGTCCCCCCCATTCTTCCCCACTGATCTCCCTCCTGGCACTTATCCTTGTAAGTGGAACAAGTGCTACACATGCCCTTACACTTCCTCCCTTACCACCATTCAGGGCCCTAGACAGTCCTTCCAGGTGAGGTGACACTTCACCTGTGAGTCAGCTGGGGTGATATACTGAGTCCGGTATTCCTGATGTGGCCTTCTATATATTGGCAAGACCCGACGCAGACTGGGAGACCGCTTTGCTGAACACCTACGCTCTGTCTACCACAGAAAGCAGGATCTCCCAGTGGCCACACATTTTAATTCCACATCCCATTCCCATTCTGACATGTCTATCCACAGCCTCCTCAACTGTAAAGATGAAGCCACACTCAGGTTTGAGGAACAACACCTTATATTCCGTCTGGGTAGCCTCCAACCTGATGGCATGAACATCGACTTCTCTAACTTCCGCTAATGCCCCACCTCCCCCTCGTACCCCATCTGTTATTTATTTTTATACACACATTCTTTCTCTCACTCTCCTTTTTCTCCCTCTGTCCCTCTGACTATACCCCTTGCCCATCCTCTGGGTCACCCCCCCCTTGTCTTTCTTCCCGGACCTCCTGTCCCATGATCCTCTCATATCCCCTTTGCCAATCACCTGTACAGCTCTTGGCTCCATCCCTCCCCCTCCTGTCTTCTCCTATCATTTTGGATCTCCCCCTCCCCCTCCCACTTTCAAATCTCTTACTAACTCTTCCTTCAGTTAGTCTTGACGAAAGTTCTCGGCCTGAAACGTCGACTGTACCTCTTCCTAGAGATGCTGCCTGGCCTGCTGCATTCACCAGCAACTTTGATGTGTGTTGCTGGAGTTTTAAGTCATGACTTTCAAGATGGACACTGTTTAGAGAGGCTACAACATCTACAAAGGTTCAGGAGAAAATAGTGCTGGAAATGGAACATTGCTCGAAAGAAAAAAAACTGATGGGAGGATACTGTGGCCTTTTAAAAAGGCAATTCTTGATGCAGAGAACTGATGTTCATTTAGTATGATGAAATGTTGATCAGGAAGAGTAGCAAAGTGGCATATCTAGTAAAGTTGATGGTTTTGCAGACCAGAGGTCAATCTTGGGTTCAGGTGCTCTCTCTGTGCGGTTTGCATGTTCCCCCTGTAACTACCTGGTTTCATCTGTATGCTCTTTTTACCTCTGCTTCCCAAAGATGTGATTGGTAGATCAATTGACCACTATAATTCCCACTACAAGTGTGTATGCTGGTGCCGGGATTTAGTGACAGTGTGAGAAAAAGGTGTTGTTGGAGAGGATGGGAATCTAGGAAGAATAGAAGTGATTAATGTGGGCTTGGTGTAAATGTGTGGCTAACATCAGTGAACTAAAGAGGCCTGTTCTCTCTCTGATTTATGATTCTATATGAAATTGAATGGCTGTTAAATGGGATTGATGGCTACTGTTTGTTAGTGTTGAGTTGATGTTGGTGGTAATGAACTTAGAGCTATAACAGAGAAGACAAATATTCAACAGTACCTTATGTGCTCTATCCAGGTATATTTGTGGATGGTGAACCAATTTTGTATAAAATACTTTCAAACACTCAAAAAGATTTCACTCAACACACATAAAAGTTGCTGGTGAACGCAGCAGGCCAGGCAGCATCTATAGGAAGAGGTACAGTCAACGTTTTGGGCTGAGACCCTTCGAAAGGACAAACTGAAAGAAGAGCTAGTAAGAGATTTGAAAGTGGGAGGGGAAGGGGGGGATCCAAAATGATAGGAGAAGACAGGAGGGGGAGGGATGGAGCCAAGAGCTGGAAAGATGATTGGCAAAAGGGATATTAGAGGATCATGGGACGGGAGGCCTAGGGAGAAAGAATGGGAGAGGGGGGAAACCCAGAGGATGGGCAAGGGGTACAGTGAGAGGGACAGAGGGAGAAAAAGGAGAGAGAGAAAAAGAATACGTACATACATATATGTGTGTGTATATATATATATATATATATCTAAATAATGGATGGGGTACGAGGGGGAGGTGGGGCATTAACGAAAGTTAGAGAAGTCAATGTTCATGCCATCAGGTTGGAGGTTACCCAGACGGAATATAAGTTGTTGTTCCTCCAACCTGAGTGTGGCTTCATCTTTACAGTAGAGGAGGCCGTGGAGAGACATATCAGAATGGGAATAGGATGTGGAATTAAAATGTGTGGCCACTGGGAAATCCTGCTTTCTCTGGCGGTCAGAGCGTAGCTGTCCAGCGAAAGATTTCACTGTTCAAGATGAGGAAAATTACATTTACATATAAGCTACATTACGAGTAAATGGGGATCATAAAGTCAATATTTAAGCTTTGGATAAGAGTTTTAAGGAAGTGGAATAAAAGGCTATGTGAACATTGGCTTGGGTGGAAAATAAACATCACTGTAGATTGATTAGTATGAGTGAACTGTAGTGTTTACATTTCCATTTCCACATATTTCTACATTTGGTTAGATGAGAGGATTCATAAATCATTGGTAGAGACAATTGTTGAAAGGATTGATTTATGAAAGTTAGCAGTACCAAATCAAAATAAACCTTATTCATAAAAAACATATACAAACGCAAATCAACAGTGCATGGGTCTCTTTATATTCATAGTGTCACTCTGTGTATTCACAGCATTATTGGTACCAGATATTGGTACTGTTAGCACATTCTGTGTGCATAGCATCATTGCCGCTCATGCTGTCTACTGGGAAAATAAAAGCTTCAAGTGTTTGAGAGGCTTTTATTCAGGACTTAGCCCCTCAATGTCTAATAGTAGAAGGATCCTAGACAGCAGATCTGCCCCAGAAAGCCTCAGCATTGGTTGTACTGAGCTTCATTACATCCCTCAGCCTGGATTACACCAGCTGGCAGCTTCCCCTTATTGATATTTTGTCGTACCTGACCAACAAGTTTCTGGCAGACCAAAGTGTGTCTTTCCCTGAGATGATGATCCTTCAACAGCTCTTCATGTCTGTCACGGTAAGTGCCCTGGGAATAAACCTTTGATCAGAGATCCCTCTGTTATGAAGCTGCTTCAGTCAACCATGACAAAACTCCTGATAACATTCAGGCAGCAGAATCAATACAGTTCGATCTAAACAAAATCTAGATGTGGGCAAATAAGTGGTAGATGAACTTTAATGTAAGTAAATGTAAAATATTACATATAGGAAGTAGAAATATTATACATATACACACACACACACACACACACACACACACACACATACACATATACAATGGGGGGGGGTCTTCAGTTAGAAAGTGCACTGTATGAGAATGATTGGGGTGTCCTGATAGACTCATCACTATCAACATCTAGACCAAGGTTCCCAACCTGGAGTCCACGGACCCCTATCTTAATGGTATTTGTCCCTGGCATAAAAACAATTGGTAACCCCCGATCCAGACAATGCACAGAAGCAACTAGGAAGGCTAATAAAATACTGGACTATATAATGTGCTCAGTGGAGTTCAAGTCTGGAGACATTCTCCTCAAGCTGTATAATACACTTGTGAGGCCACACCTTAAATACTGTGTGCAATTTTGGTCTCCATATTTTGTGAGGGATTTGAAGGCAGTGGAGAGAGTTCAGAGTTCAGAGAAGGGTGATGAGACTCATTCCAGGTCTGCAGGGTATGAACTATAAAAAAAATTGAAAGAATTATATCTTTTAGCCTAAATAGACATAGAATGAGAGGAGACACGATAGAAATGTTCGAATCATTAAGGGTATATGTAAGGTAGATGCCAACTGCGACTTCAAAATTAATCCATTAACAAAGACACGGAGCCATAGGTGGAGAATGGTTAAGGGGAGATCTCAGTCTAACATCAGGAAGCAGTTCTTTACACAGCGAGCTGTGGACACATGGACCAAACTACCTAGTTGTGTAGTTAAGAGTAGTACCCTAGAGCCTTTCAAATCTAAACTCGATAGTTATTTCAACATACTATGGGAATAGGAATTTGGCAAGCTTTGTTGGGCTAACTGGCCTATTCTTGTCTAAAGCTTTCTGATGTTCTAATGTACAGCCCATAACAAGGTGGGTGACCAATGACCACGTCAACGTCATTGTAGTTGTTTCAAGAGCAGCGTGTATTTGGATTGAAATTTTGACCATAGAGGAAGGATCTGACAGGGAGGTCTGTTCTCCCTGCCACCGAAGGGAAGTTGTGGTGGACGTCAGTAAATTCTGATGATAATGCATATTCTGCCAGATGACTTGGACAGTTTGCTCATGGTATCAAACCATGGGATTCATCTGGTCTTTATCCTGCCTTTCCTGTAAGATATGCCACATTGATCACTGCCTGATTTACTTGTGGTCCAAGATGTTTTCTTGAAATTTGTTTTCCTTGAAGAATAGGTAGTGCATCTGACTGGAACATGGCTCTGCAGTGGTACCAGGTCTATCCTTCAGAGCTTCCAGACACAGGTAGAACCTCACTACATAGTGCCCATATACTTTGTTTCCGAGTACTGCCTGATGAGTATGCTCTAAACCTACTAATTCCCACAGACAATACCTCTCCCTATCCTGTCTCATGTAAAAATGCTATTACCTTTTCTCATTTCTTTCATGTCTACTGCATATGTTCTTAGGAAGAGGTTTCCCTTTCCAGGCCGTCAGAGATGTCCTCCTTCTTCCAAGTATGGAGTTTCCTTTCCATCATCATTGGTGTTGCCCTCACCTGCATCTCCTCCATTTCCTGGACATCTGCACTCAACCCATCTTCCCACAGCCTTTACAGTGATAAAGTTCCTCCTGTCCTAACCTATCACCACATGATCCACTGCATAAGCCTCACATCATTCTCCACAACATCTACCATCCCCAAAGGGAAACTACAACTAAGCACATCTTTACCTCCCCGCTCCCAATCATTCTCCGCTTTCCACAGGGTTCACACCCTCCATGATTCCCTTGTCTATTTACCATCCCCACTAATCTCCCTTCCAGCATTTGCTCCTACAAGCAGCCAAAATACTACACGTGCCCATCTGCCTCCCCCCTCTTGTCTAGTCAGGGCACCAAATGGGAGGCAACACTTTCCCTGTGAAGCTGTTGGGGCCATCTATTGTATCTGGTGCTCCTGATGCACCTTCCTCTATATTAGTGAAACCCATTGTAAATTGGGGGACCGCTTTGTTGAGCACCTCCGATCCATCCACCAAAAGCAGAATTTCCCAGTGGTTAACCATTTTAATTCCTTTTCCTTTTCCCATTCCAACATGTCAGTCTTCTCTTGCGCCATGATGAGACCACTCTCAGGGTAGAGAGCAACACCTTATATTCTGTCTGTGTAGCCTCCAAACTGATGGCATGAACATCAATTTCTAATTCAGTAAAAAATTTTTTGCATTCCCCTTCCCACTTCTTCTATTCCCAACTCTGGCCTCTCACCTCTTCTCACCTGCCTATCACCTCCCCCTGGTGCCCCACCTTTTTCCCTTTCTCCGGTTCTATCAGATTCCTTCCTCTCTAGCCATTTATCTTTTGCACCCACCTGGCTTCACCTATCACTTTCTAGCTATCCTGCTTCCCCTCTCCACACCTTTTTATTCAGGCATCTTCCTCCTTCCTTTTCAGTCCTGAAGAAGGGTCTCGGCCCAAAATGTTGACTGTTCGTTATTTTCCATCGACACTGCCTGACCTGCTGGGTTCCTCCAGTGTTTTGTGTGTGATGCTTTTGCTCCTGTTGTCCAGAGAGCTGTGCATCACAACCTGTTAAACATATTCCATCTTGGATTCATAGATGAACAGGAAGAAATAAAACCCTTAGGTGTCAACTGCCTCAGTTAATACCAAGTTGAAAGGTACTTGATCCAGGCTGATAATTGACTGTAACGCTGGGGAGTTTTCGTGAAACTGAATCCCTGCTTGCCTGTTCCCATGCTCATAATAGATCTATTTCATTCTACAGCCAACACTGTCAATTGGATTAATTAGTCATACAACTCTGGAGTTCAGCTGACAAAGGCATTCCTGTAAAGTACTTACTCATTGCCGTACTTTAATATCAAAGCAGTGTGGATTGTGCAAGTACGGAATCTCTGGGAAAGCTAGTGTTAATTCTCACTCAAGAGAATTAGGTATTATACTAAGGCCCACTCTGCAAATCAAGTACTTAAATATATGCTTCAGGAGGTAATTACACAGGCTCCTATTATTTCAGGGAAAGCCTTAATTAGTTTTGAGACAAAGAGCTTGGCTATTCCAGAAACAGACCTACTTCAAGTAGAACGTCATGGCTGGCATTTCAGAAACTACATCTTGAATCATAGAGGGCTGCTCAACACTGTGGCAAGGCTTGAGTGCCATCACCACCTGAAAAGCAAAACCAAATAACATAAATGGTAAAGAGGTTTTGCTCCCTGATGATCTCAATCCCTTTTATGCTTATTTTGACTGACAGAACATGGAGGCAACTTCACGGATCCCCACAGCCCTCGATGACCCTGTGATTTCGGCCTCGGAGGCCAACCTGAAAGCATCCTTCAGGATGGTGAATCCACGAATAGCACCTGGCCCAGGTAACATACCTGGCCAAGTACTGAAGACCCGTGATTGTCAGGATGCTCTTCATTGACTACAGCTCAACATTCAATACTATCATCCTGTCAGAACTCATTACTAAGTTTCAAGACCTGGGCCTCAGTACCACTCTGTTCAATTGGATCATCAATTTTCTCACTGATAGACCCTAGTTAGTATGGATTGACAACAGCATCTCCTCCATGCTCGCCATCAGCACAGGTGCACCACAGGGCTATCTTTACCGCAGTCCCAGCTCTACTCATTTTATACTTATGATCCTGTGGCTAGGTACAGCTCTAATGCCGTACTTAAGTTTGCTGGTGGCACTACTGTTGTTGGCCAAATCAAACGCTGTGATGAATTGGCATATCGGAGGGAGACTGAAAATCTGATTGCGTGGTGTCACAAGAATAAACTTCCACTCAACGTTGGTAAAAACAAACAGCTGATTATCGACTACAGGAAGAAGTCTCAGAACCATGAAACAGTAATCTGTGAAGCCTCGGATCCATGAAACAGTTATCTGTCCAGGGACCAGCACACAAGTTTCATTGCAAAGAAGGCAGAACAGTGCCTCTACTCTCTTAGAAGTTTGCGTAGATTGCATGTCACCAAAAATGTTGATAAACTTCTATAGATGCAGAATGAAGAGAGAGCAAAATCGGCTCTTGCCTCCGATCCGGGATGGGATTTAAATTGTATATACAGCGAATCGTATCTCACACTAGGATCCAGGCACAGCTGCTGCGAAAAGCTACATGGGTAGACCTCACCACCCAGCGACTTGTTCCGGGCCCAGATTCCGTCATCCAGCCCGAAGCCACTCTCAAGATTTCAAATCAGCTCAGTGCTCAGAGCAATCCAACCTCACACCTGGACAGGAATCTCACCTCTGCCCCGACTTCCCCAATTGGTGCATCTCTCATCCAAGCCAGTTAAACAAGCATCAGAACTTTTCTGTTCAGGGTCTGATTTCTGCTTTATGAGCTTAGAGCAATCCAACCTTGCTCCTGGGCCAGCTGTACGGGCATCAGAACTGCATCTGCAATGCACCATCTTGGCTCATCCCCTGAATTCGCCTCATCATCGCTTGCCCATTCCCTGTGTGCAAAGATAATTTAATACAATTTTCCTCAGGAAAGGTATTTTTAGTGGTGTTTTTAGTCAGAGTTATTAGCTTTTTGACTATCAGAAGCTGTTGCACATGATCAGTTGCGCCGTCTTAACTGGAAATCAAGAGTGTAAATTCTTGAGTGGCAAACTACCAAAGACCTTTTGGAAGTCCAAATTAGCCATATCGACCATTATGCCCATTATCAATTCCCTGATTTCCATCTCAAAAACCGACAACAAATTTTTCAAATGTTTACTTTTCGTAAATCCATATTGTTGCTATTTTCTCAGTGTTAATGTTACTATTTCCTCAATAATAAATTCCTACATTTTCTTCTTCAATATCTTAGTCCTCCTTCAGAAAATCTAAATTTTCTTCAATTTTCAGGCTTCCTATTTCATTTAAGCATCATTCTGAATCTTTTCTTTTAATGTAGTTTTATTTTTTTTCTTGGTATCAAATTCTAGGCTACTTATTTTTGCCTTAATGCTCAGCACAGTAGATTGGCAAATACCGTAGTATACTGATCTCATACGATTTTAATCCTCAAGTACTGCCTGCGTAGAATTTGCCTTTTACCTGTGATTATGTGGGTTTACTTCAGCGGTTTTGTTTTCACCTCCACATCCCAAAGATACTCCGTTTGGTAGGTTAACTGCCTACTGTAGATGACTCCTTGTGTAAGTTTTTAATCAGAGTATTAGGTTTCAGTTGATGGGTTTGTGTGAGAGAATGTGTTATTAATTTCCAGCTGTATCAGTCAAAATACATTACAATGTTAGTCTTTAAGGATAGAGGGTTTACCATCCTATCAGTTAAGTCCCTTGGACCTAATTTATAAGGCTGCTCCACTTAAATGTAATAGTGAGAATAAATTTATTGCAAAGGAAGTTGGATCAGAAGTGGCTGGGACTTTTTTTTGAATAACTAAGTGCCAATAAATTTCCAAAATGACAAGTGCACTGCCGCTAAATATTTCTGTAGCTAAGTGCAATAAACAACTGTGTATCAGCAAGTTTATCTGTAGAGCATGCTGACCGTAGCATCAATCAACACTCATTGCTGACTTGATGCCATCTTGGACAGTCTGGAGATCAATGGAGTTTTGCAATAGATACACTTTAACCTCAATTAGTTGATTCTATTAGCAGAAGGAAGAGATTTTTTCACCATCTTTAATCACATACTATCACCCCTGTCCATGCTATTTAAAGAGTTCATCCACCAGTTAATAGTTGATAGTTAATTTCTGGCTATTAGTAAAATTCTGTGATGGCTTGGTGCTATCTATATTTGTTATGAAATGTCTAAGTCCTCAGTGAGCTCTGCGACCAAACTGATTCGGAGCCCTCTGTTTATAAATGCTGCTCTGAGACATTGGTGCATACGTCCCGCACCTTGGAATAGAGCACCATTAAGAGAATAAGCAGAGGTTAGGCGCTGGAAAAGAGAGGCAAAGGATTGCCAACAGATGTGCATATCTATCCTGGGTGCTCAGGGAGCAATTTGCCTCAGTGAGAAGCGATGCATGTGATGACTATGTCAAGAATAATGTTCTCACCGTATTTTTGCATGCCCGATATCTAAAACTCAGGAAGGGCAGAGAGCTATGTGGCTGGTGCTGTCAAGTTGTCTGTGATAATGACTTTTCATACATCTTGCTCATTCCACTACCTGCTGCATTCAAAGACAGCTAACAGTGTCAATGTTTTTAATGGTAGAAACAATCAAGGACTTGTTTTTCAGGGACTTCAGTGACCCTCAGTATGCAGAGTGCCAGTCCGGCATGCACATTGCTTAGTGGTTGTAATTTTACAATTCAGCTTAAATCAGAAAGGATTCCACTTGCTCAATGTCCAAACTTTGTACACGTTAGGCAGAGAATCAGGATGATCCATTCTCAGAGCCACAACTGCAAAGCTGAAGCCTTTAATTGTTGGCAGTCTGCAATGTTAGCTGCATGTCAGCCTCCCTATCAATACCCCTCATAACTTTATAAGATCATAACAATGTAAGATTTCTCCTCATTATCCTGTTCTTCAGTGAATAAAGTTCTAACATATTCAACTTTCCTTATAATTCAGGTCCTCAAGTCCCAGCAACATCCTTGTAAATATTCTCTACACTCCTTCAAACTTGTTGATACCTTTCCTGCAGATGGGTGAGCAGCAATTCATATAATACCACAAATTCAGCCTCACTAATGCCTTCAACTTCACATAACACCCTGTACTCAATGCCCTGATGCATGAGGATGAAGTCATTCGTTTAGCCCCCTCATGAAGTGATTAAGGCTATTCCAGCAGAGCAATAATTTATTTAAACTTGACTTCTGAAATTGTCTACCATAACAATCTTTTCCAGAGCTTTCTGAATATTTATCTGGAGAACCTTTTTTCTCCTGTGAATGCAGAACCATTCTCCTCCCCGCGCCCACCCCCTCCCCAATATTTCAACTATTTCAGCTGCTCCTCTCTAGTTTCTGAGCCAATTCTGAAAGCCCCGAGGCATTTTTGCACCTATTCTTGCAAGTTTTCTCAATTCAAATTCACTCTGTGCAATTGCCAAACATGCTTGTTCATAGCTTCCATTTTGGTACAAGTTAGATATAAGCAGTGCAGGTTAGCATTAATTAGTGCTCACCATTCACAATATTGGAGCCTTGCTAATGCCATCAGCCAATGAACAGCATGATTTATGCTGAAACTATTTGAATGAATAGGTAGGATTCTATTGGCTAGCACCTGGTTGTAACCATTAAGCGCAGTTTCATTGATGTGCTTGTTGCCAGCAGATACTAAATTTAGCTGTAGTGACACCTTCAAATGGGATTCAATAACCCATGAGTCTCTACAGAACACCATGTTTAAAGAGCACCAGGAAAGCATTAAGGAGGTTGGCAGGCATATGCATTGAGTCATTAGCTTGATTCTCAGTAGTAAGCTATTGGCTATTACATGTTTCATGGGATTTCTGTTAAAATGTCCATGAACAGAATAAATAAATGCCAAGGATGTTAGTTCAAATGCTGTCCAACAGAATATTGTTGCTTGTTAGTTATGACTTTCTATAGTTCAGGTTATGGTATAAAAGGAACAGGATTTTAGCCAGAGAATTACTGTATGACTTATATCAATTTATTGTGCTGTGCTTCCATTAATTTCCCCACCTACTATTTGGAAGATTTTTTTGTAATTTTAAAGGACTTCTGCAATCCAAAGTGACAAATATTGCCTTGGTTTAGCCATAAATAATAAGCTTAAAGCAAAACAAAGCTTCAAAAGCATTATTGTTGTGCCTCATGCTATTCTGTAAAATATTAAAAGAGAAATGCACATTACTCCATGACAGCTGATGCTAACTATTACTAAACAGGTGGCCAACTATCTATACACATCTGAGAAAAAACAGCTGGGCATGATCAGGCATTACAGTGACAAATGTGCCCCTTCCCCCGCACACTTTCATCCTGCCATTCCACACCAATCGCAATAGTAGGAAATTGCTTAAATGTAACTTTAGTGAGTATGCCATTTGTTTTTTCAATTTAGGTTTCCTTTTAGCAATATTTTATGGTGTATTACAAAATCTCAGCTCTGCCCCCTCACACCATCTCCCTCTCCCTCTCTCTCTCACATATACATACACACTCACATGTGGCAATTAATTACTTCTAAATCTGTGCATCAGCTTGCAAAGTATTGTTTAATCAGGGAGCCATAGTTTCATCCTGCAACTGGGTAGAAACTGGCCTTGGACCAGGCCTTGTCAAATCCTCTGCTGGCAGTTTCCCTTCTGCAACTTTCTGCCTCTGAACTTCAGAGATTATTCTGTATCAAATGGATTTTCATAGTTCTTCTCAAGTATCATTTTCTTTGGTAGGGAAGATAGCTAATGCCAGAACTCTTGGAAAAATATAATGTGAGTTTATTAGATAACCCCATAGATTGTGCCTAATTTGAGAACAAAATAGTTATAATGCTTAGCCATATATTAGCATTAGGTTATCCTCATCCCTCCTTGCTTGTTTAATTCTGCATATGCAAGTTTTGTCTTCCATACCTCAGAAGCTGGAGTGCAAATATGTCGTGCTGCTTTCTAAGAATATGCAGAAAGAGCCACATGAAATAGGAAGTATGCTGAATGTCAGTGATCTCAGTTTTCTGGAGTTTTGAACACTCTCATCCAAAATGTCCAAATCAAAGCAGAGTTCCAAAGTACACAAAGTTTTGTTAGAAGTTTAGAGGCTTTCACAATCACTTCACAGAATTATGTGTTCATGTTATCTAGTTGCTTTGACGGTAACATGCCAATGATTGTCTCTTACCTGATAAGTACAATTTACCTGCCCACCGGTTCTTCTGGAAACCTTTTGACTCATGTCAAAATTGACCTGCTTCACTGAGAAAAAAACAACCAATGCAAAACTAGAAACCCCTAATAGAAATCACTTATGTTGCTGCAAGTACGTTGGAGTTTATCACATACAATATTTAAATACATACTGTAGCTCCACTGTTTCAGAGGTTCAACTTGTAAAAAGGCAGGTCATTGATATTATGCAACAGAAAATGTTAACAGTTATTCAATGATTTATGATCATGGGTTTTCACAACTGAATTTCAAATTCGCTGAGTTACAATAATCATCTTCTTGAATCAGAATGTATTATTAATAAAATGGTAATGATAGTGATAATAAAACATATTAAAATTTTGTAAATGCTTTTGTATGTGCATTCTGGAATAAAATGTAAAGTTTTTCTGTGTTATTTACAACGGCACATAATCAATAGAAGTTTTACAAAAAGAAACTATTGCTTTACTTTTGTTATGGAAATAATTTCAAGGTCTTCACTTAACTTTTCATCACTCCTAAAGATTTTATAAATAAGACCGTGTCGTAAGGTGGTTATTTAAGAAACGACTCTCACCTGTTTTCTCTGGTGCTGTGTTGCTGGCAGCTGTCTCAGCCTGGGCCTTTGTTGCTGCTTCACTGGCATCAGCGGCAGGCACCTCGGCTTGTTTCTTCTCCTTTTCCTGGCTGGAAGTGGCGTTTGAAGATGGGGTACTTTCAGTGGCAGTACTTGCACCACCACTTCCTGTCTCCTCAGCATCCTTCTCAGCGTTCACAGGTTTTCCATCTGTTGCAGCTGGTGTTGCCTTCTCCGAGTTTTCCGTAGGAGCCTCCTTTACCTCTGATGCCTTGTCAGCATCCGAGGGGGCGGCTGCTTCAGGATTGCTTGCTGCCTTTTCCGCTTCCTCTGTCTTCCCTTTCGAATCAGATGCAGCTGGCTCTGTCGCTGTTTCCTCTTGCTCCTTAGTGGCTTCTGTTACTTTAGAGTCTTCCTTTTTCTCTCCACCTTCTGCTTTTGTCGCCGCAGCTGCTTCGCCTTTCTTCTCCCCCTTCAGCTTTTTCCGTGTTATGTGGCCACGGAAGCTAGCCTGGATTTTGGTGGCAGCCTTATGGGCCTTGTCTTCTGGTTTGGTAGTCTCTTGGTCAGCTTTCGCATTAGCTTCATCATTCTTCTCAGCCTAGAATCAAAGTCACAGTAAAATATTGTCATAAAGCTAAATATAGAAATATTCTGCCGGACACTATTGTCCTAAACACCTTCCATTATTTTTGTGTAGTTGTGTTTTCAGTCCATTATTCATTTCTTTTATCATCCATTGAGGTAGCTCATCATAATATTAATTATTATTAATAATAGGCAAATAGTAGCTTTTGCAGCCAGGCAAAATGGGTTACAAAAAAATTGGTGTTTCCAAACTGCAGATCAGTGAAAATGTAACAGTATAACCTTGAGGATTGAGTAATGCACTGAAACCATCAGGGGACAAAACTGCTGTACAAAATGTGTTTATATCAGACAGAACTTGCATCAACAGAAAGTATAGTAAACACTCAGCAGTTCAGGCAGCACCTATGGAGAGAAACAATGTCATCTTTTCAGGATCAATAACCTTCATCAGAAATGCCTGTCAGAACACTTCATTAGAATGCTAACTCGTTTCTCTTTCCAAAGATACTGGGAGCTTCCAGCATTTTCTGTTCTTATTTCAGATTACCATCATCTGCTTCTTAAAAATTTTTCAGTTTGTGTCAATTCCAGTAGTGATATTATAGATAAATCTCTAAGTATTATAATAATCCCGAGTTGAGAAAAAGGCATATTTCTGCAGCCCCTGGTCTCCATGCTTTACATCTCGGAGCACTGGGTCCTCCAAATTTAATTTTGCGGCACCTTCTGACACACATTCATTTTGCAAAATGCCCTCTAAATAATCTTATAATTTAGTGAGTGTCACAGCACTACCTGCAAATTATAGGTTTGAATACAGTACCATTTTCAGCATAAATGCACTTACAATGTATTAGATGATATTCTTTGCATTGGACTCCTGCTCACTGAGAAATCAATGAATCTATACATATATTTATATCACTTATCAAATAAGAAAATTCTAAAGCATTTCTCCAATCTAAAATATCTGTCCTGCTTTCCACTTGTTAGTTGTTGCCATGGATGACCATCATTTTGCTCATTTAATGTAACAAAATTAATAAATTTTATGCTGCTATTTTAGTTATGGATTCTTTGAAGTTTATAAATACCAAGGTGCATGGATAGAGTAAATGCAAGCTGGATTTTTCCACTGAGGTTGGGATGAGTCTAGTACTCGAAGATATGGGTTAAAGGTGAAAGGCGAAATGTTTGAGGGAAACCTGAGAGGGAACTTCTTCTCTTGATGGTGAGATTGTGGAATGAGCTGCCAGTGGAAGTGATGGATGCAAGTTTGATTTTCAACATTTATGAGCAATTTGGATAGGTACATGTGTGGGAGGTGTATGGAGGGCTATGGTTTGGGTGTAGGTCAATGGAACTAGGCAGATTAATAGTTTGGCACAGACTAGCTAGTCTGAAGATCCTGTTTTCATGCTGAGGTGCTCTATGACTCTACTGTTAAAAAAATTCCATTTTATATTCATCCTTGTGATTCTTAATGTTACAACACTGAAGGCTACTCTATATATCAATACTTTGACACCTTCACTGCTGTTGAGATTGAAAAGACTTTGACCTACATTTTACAATATTAATCATCACTTGTTTTGAACAATGCAAAACCTATGGACTACCATTTATATTTTTGTAGCCATGTCATTACTTCAGATGTTTTGAACAATTAACCAGTTGCTTCATTGGACTTAAATCATTCACACAATTGGTAGTAGAAATGGAATTATAACACATTTTATACAGTATATTTAGCAAGAGAGAAGCAGAAGTTGCTCTCTCAACCCTTCCAGCTTCCTCCACCATTCAATAATATTGTGGTTGACTTGTAATTTGGAACTATTTTCCTGCACAAAATTCCCTAATTTCCTTAATATGTAAACAATCTATTAGTCTCCATCTTAAATGCACTAAGTGTTGATGAACATTTCTTCTTACCTCTGAATTAGTTAGTTGATTCCTCATTTTATAAACTGTTAAACCTGATTCAGCATCTCCTAGCCTTGGGAAACATCATTCCTGAATCTACTTTTCAAGCTTTCAAGCTCCTCAAAGAATTTTGCACAATTCATTATGATCAGTCATGGCCTTGAACTCAACTTAACTTTCAGTATTCATAGAACATAAACGGGAACAGCATTGCACAGGCCATTTGGAACATGGTGGCTGGTCTTGATGCCAATTTATACTGAGCGTCCTCGTCCTGTAAATCAGCCATATCCCTCATTCCCTTCGTAAGCATGTGAAACTCCTTAAACGCCTTTTTGAAAGCCTCTTAAACTTCTCCAAACAACTTGGTTCCACTACTATTCCTGGTAACCTAATCCCAGCACTTACCTCTCCCTGCATAAAAAATAAACTTACCTTTTACATCTGCTTCTACTTTTTGAAAATTTAAAGCATGTCCTCTGGTGTTTGACATTTCCAGCATGGGTAAAATATTCTGATTGTCTACTCAATCTACAGCTCTCACAATTCTAAATACCTCTGCTTCATAAAAATGACTACCCTGTTTGCCTCTGCCATCTGGTCTCTTTTTACACCTCTCCCGCTCCAGTATGTCAGCAAGGGACAGCAGGACCTTGTCGTGGCAACACCCATACTGTTCTTGTGTTGAAGCTATTTTACATCCTGACAGTATATGTTCCAGTGAACCCCACTGACCACAAAACTTGCAGGTAGATCCTCTCCCAGCCCCCATATATGCAGCTGTGATCAT
Source organism: Mobula hypostoma (assembly GCF_963921235.1). Classification (NCBI taxonomy): domain Eukaryota; kingdom Metazoa; phylum Chordata; class Chondrichthyes; order Myliobatiformes; family Myliobatidae; genus Mobula; species Mobula hypostoma. The sequence continues at coordinate 56,149,320 of NC_086102.1, read as the reverse complement.
GTAGAGAGAATATCATACACGGACTGCAGATGGAAAGAAATGCGGAAGGGCTCCAGTCTCCAAAGCTCAGCCCAAGTGATCTTGCGCTTGGGATGATCCCATTTTGTCCAGGCACCTGTGACCACAAATTCACTGCCTTCGATAACTGCCATTTGTCCTCGCGGTTCCATACCTCTATTTGGACCATCTCCTGCCTATCCTTTGCACTTGCACTCCACCATCCTTGGATGTGTGCAGAGTCAGGGAGTTGTTGTCTTAGGCAAGGGTTGCCAATGATGTCCCTCAATTGCAGGGCACTCACTGCCTGGTCTGTGGCTGAGTTGGAAGACCTCCTTCAGCCCAATCTTGTTGTGACTCCTACTTGATCTATTAGCTTGCCATAGGAGTCCCTAACTGTTAACACAACTCTACAACACACATCAAAGTTGCTGGTGAACGCAGCAAGCCAGGCAGCATCTCTAGGAAGAGGTACAGTCGACATTTCGGGCCGAGACCCTTCATCAGGACTGTCCTGACGAAGGGTCTCGGCCCAAAACGTCGACTATACCACTTCCTAGAGATGCTGCCTGGTCTGCTGCGTTCACCGGCACCTTGATGTGTGTTGCTTGAATTTCCAGCATCTGCAGAATTCCTCGTGTTTGCCAACACAACTCTACACTTTGCCACCTTGAACTTCTCCACTACTGATGGCAACGGGAGCTATAGCTAGCCTGAACTTATGTGGAGCCCTACTGAAGAAAAACTTGGAGGGATCCCCAGCCATTTCCACAGGTGCTTGTTGACTTTCCTTTCGATGACTTCTACTTGGGGAATTCGTACACCATGAAAAGCCAGAGAAGCCTTGGTAGAAGACCATGTAGGTACAACCATGTCTTAAATTTACCAGGACATCTGGTTTTGTTGAGCTTCTTCAACAACTCTTCAGACTGCTTTACATGTCAGTGATGTTGGCGTTGTCTGCCATTGCTACATTAAATCACGTTTCAAGACACTTTATTGGGTTGTCCTCTAATGAATAGAATGCCTTCTCCCTGTTCCTGAAGACTGAACTTGCTAGTAACATTGCCCTTTTTGATCTCCATGTAACTGGACTTCCTGGCCTTGAAGGTCATCCTAGCCCAGGTAGCTATGTTGTCCAGGGTTTCCAAAATCCATCTTGCTTGGACATGGGTTACAGTGGTTACTGTAATGTCATCCATGAACCACTGTATTGCAGGTTGTTGGAAACCAGGCTCCAACACTGGGCCTCGGGCTATGTCTGCTGCAGCTGGTATGAGGAGGTTCATTAGCACGGTAGGAACTCACTATTGTGCAAAATTTAATTTTGAAGCAGCAGATTTGATTAAATTTCTTTATTAACTTTATTTCTTATCTTGCTATCCATTTCCCTTCCAGTTATTCCATTTGTCATTTTCTCATCTCGTTTCAATGATGTACCTCCATCCAAACTTAATTTAGAAAAGACGATGGTGGTTGCATCTGAATCTACCTTGTGGTTACATTTGAGAATCTCATTATTGTTGAAGTCTCAAAAGTCCACCTTAATATACAGTGACATTTTGTAATGAGGCCATATCAGCAACGCCCTGATCTGCATGAACATTATGTAATAAATAGATTGCAAAATAAGTGATATACTCAAAATCATGCTGAAATCAGCAGATTTTTCTTTTCATATTTTCCAAACTGATGGAGCTATTCTAGAGGTAATCTGAACACAAATAAAATGTTTAATTATAACTTTAATAATCCAGTCCTGATAATCCATCCAGTCTTGATGAAAGGTCTCAGCCGGAAACCGATCCTTTATTCCTCTCCATAGATGCTGCCTGACTGGCTGAGTTCCTTCAGCATTTTGTGTGTGTTACTCTAGATTCCCAGCATCTGCAGAATCTCTGATGTCTTTAATTACACATACATTCTGATTATTGCTTTCGGATGAAGCTTGTGATGGACTTCTCTGAATTTTTAGAGTAGAATTTTCTGTACTAGGACATCTATCGGCATTTGCCTTTCAATAAAATTTCCCCTGCATTCTTCAGTTCATTAAACCTTTGCCCATTAAGTTGTTCAGGGTGAGCTGCTAAAGGCAGAGCCAAAGCAGCAGAGTACCTAAGGTTTGAATAAGAAAACGTTGACTCAGGATCTGAAGTCAATGACATCAATTCTAACCTATGAGGAACATTTATGCCCATCCTGTGCGGTTACCCTTTGGGAACTTTCAGAGAGAAGCCAGATCCATCTGTGTGTTTACTCATCAACAGGGATTTCCAGATTGTAAATCAATTTACCTGGAGTGGAGAGACAGGGCAGAAAAATATCACCCAGAAAAGATGAAAAAGAAATTGACAACCTGCCAAATTGTCAGTTGTCAAATCACCATAAACATTGCTGACATTCAACAACACTCAAACTATTTTTGTATTTTCTTTAGCCACAGGTGAGGTATCAAAAGACTGGAGGGTAGTTAATATTGATCCCATATTCAAGAAGGGTGACTATGGACAAGCAAAGAAACTGTAGGCTGGTGAGCCTTATGTCAGAAGCAGAAAAACTATTAGAGGAATTTCTTAGAGACAGGATTTATGATCACTTGGAAAGGTAGGGACTGGTGTGGCTTCGGCATAGTTTTGTACATGGGAAATCCTATCGCACAAATCTTACTGTGCATTTTGAGACAGTTATCAAGAAAATTGATGAAGGAAAGGAGGCAGATGATGTATATATGGAGTTTAGCTTTCGACAAGATTCCCATGGTAGGCTAGTCCAGCAAGTTAGGACACATGAGATACAAGGTGTTTTGGCAAATTGGATCCAAAGTTGGCTTCATGTTGGCATGCAGAAAGTAACTGTAGAGATTTATTTTCTGATTAGAAGTAGGTACCCATTGTCCCAGTGTTATTCTGTAGGGATAAGTGTTGGGACCCTTGTTACTTGGCGCATATATATATATATATATATTTGAAAGTGATGTCTATGATCTGAATAGCATATTTGCTAATAATACGAAAATTGAATAGTAAGGATGATCGTCTAATGGTATAGAAAGACATACAATATATCAGCTGGAAAGTTAGGCAGGGCGGTGAGAGATGCACTTTAATTTAGACATGAGGTGATGCATTTTGGGATGTCTAATACTTGCCAGACATGTACAGTAAACGATAGGGACTTTAGATGTATTGATGTACAGGAGAATTAAGGCGCATGTTCATAGCTCGTTGAAGTTAGCGACACAGATGGATAATGTAGTGTTGCATACATTTAGTTTGCTTGCCTTCATAGGTAGGGATATTTAACGTAAGGATTGAGGTATCATATTGGAGCTGTACCATACATTGGTTTGGCCACACTTGAAATACGTACGCAAATCTAGTCACCACACTACAGAAAGGAGGTGGCGGTACGAGAACACATGCAGAAGAAATTCATTAGGATGTTGTCTGGAATAAAGATTTTTAATTACAAGGAGAGATTGGATAGGGTGGGATTGTTTTCACTGAGCACAAAACATACAATTATGAATGGAATATATAGAGCAGGTATTACTGTCTTTTTTTTCTAAAGGTATAGAAGTCTAAAGCTAGACTATAGGTTTAAAGTGAGAGGGTAGATACTTAAAGGAGATCTGAAAAGCAAGTTTTCACATAGAGTGTGGTGGGCATATGAAAAAAGCTACCAGTGCATATGTGAGCATTTAAGATTCTTTGGACAGGTACGTGCTAGGAAAGGAACAAATGAATAGGAGTCAAATGCAGGAAAATGGGATTACCATAAATAGGCATCACAGTAGCAGATCAAGTGGGCCAAAAGACCTTATTCTGTGTTGTATGATGCTGATTTTCTGACTCAATTCTGTACTATTTCAAGCTGTTACCGACCTCAAATCAAAAACTTAAAACATGACAACACTTAAAGCACAAGAAGGGCATTAGAAAGTTTTGAAGATCTAACATAGCTAAATCTTACAATAGACCTTCTACTAAATTGAGAGGGAAAATGGTCCTGTACCTTTGTCCAACCTAGCCATGTTGTTTGAAGTGGATTATTCTACCAATAGTGTTGAGATATTGCCCCAACATCATCAATAAATGTTGCTCTTCAGGAGGTGTTCAATCTCAGAGAGCAGGTAGCAAAACTAATACGGAAACAATCAACTACCGTTGGACTTCTGCATTCCTGGAGATATCTAAATTGCAGTCAATTATGAAGGGAGAAATCAACATCTGTGTGGCTCCTGTGGACTTGGCCATGCAACTGTACATGTGTCATTGAGGCATAAAGAGTAGTAAATAAATTAAAGAAAGGGCAATAGGAGAATAAATTAAGAAAGGTAGCATCATTGTCAAATCAGCAAAAGTAAAATAGAGAAAAAAAGATTCAATTAAAATCAGAGAAAATAAGGTAAAGGAAATGTTATGCAAAAAAATGTTTAAAAATTTACAAATTTGAAACCTGAAGAAACAGCATTTCATATATGTTATAATTTCCAGTGCCTCAGCAGTTGGTTAGGGGGAATTAACAAATACCATAACCATGCTGTTTAAGCCATTTTCAATGGAGGCTGATTTCTGAACCTTATAGCTCAGTGGTGCAACCTAGACAACACATATTGCATGCACCATTTATATTAAGTCTAGTTCTGTTCAGCACTGGTCCAGATCTTACTACATTTTTCAGTGTAAGAAAGGGGTAAGATATTAGAAAGGGATCTAAGGGGTGGGGGAGGGGAGAGTCTTTTCACGCAGAATGGTGAGATCCCCTGGAAATTATTTTAAATGTTTCGATTCTTTAGATGTTAGTATTTTCATGATTAACATTAAATAATGGAGGTATTACATTCAGTTAACTGGGATAATAGATACTAGTGTTTATATCTCCATATTCTCCTTTTCTCCTTTGCAAGTCTAGCCTATAAGAATTTCATTGCAATTCTTCTGCAAATCAAAAAGGTTGCTCTGTTAGCTTATGCCACTCTGTTTAGCTAAAAACTGCTACTTAGGGTTGCAGGAGTTTACTGTCCTCACTCATATGTGAATTGCAGGTTTTCTCACACAGAATATCAAGATTCAAGGAGGGAAGAGGAAGATGTGCCTGATGATGAGATCCTATTGAAGATGGTGGAAATTGTAGAGAATAATATGTTGGATGCAGAGGCTCATGAGGTGATAGATGAGGATAAAGAGAACACTATCCCTGTTATGTTGGGGGCGGTTGGATGAGGTGAGGGCAGACATACAGGAAATGGAGGAGATGTGGTTGAGGGCTGTATTGATAGAATTGGACAGGAAACCCTATTTTCTGAAATAAAGATACCTCGAAAGTCCTGGAATGGAAAGTCTCATCAGGAGAACAGATATGGCAGAGATAGAAGAACTGAGCAAGGAAAACACATTCTTGCAAAACTCTGGGTGGGAAGGGGTGTATTCAAGATAACTGTACGAGTTAGTGGGTTTGCAAAGGATGTTGGTGGACAATCTGTCTCTGGAGATAGTGACAGAGAAATCAAGAAAGGGGAGAGAAGGTGTTGCATATGGACCAGATAGGTAGACAGTCTATGTCAAAGTATATAGACAATTTATCCACTTATAAATAATCTAGAGTAGACCGAGGGGATAGACAATCTCTTTTGTTCAGGTTTCAGTCTGCCAATTGCCATTCCAGCCATAGCTTCTGGGAACATGAACTTAGAGATTTCCACAAATCTTTGTCTGCAAAAGGGTTTCTCAATTTTGCTTCTGAATGTCCTAGCACTAAATTTAAGATTGGTAGAATTCTACATTTTCCTAGAATAATTTCTGTTTCCTTATTTTATCTGATTTTGCTAATAATGTATTATTTCAAATGTATTTTTCATGCTGAAAACATATTGCATTATTTTTTTATTTACAAAAAAAGCAAATACATGCCTTCACAATGTACAAATATCACTGGGAACAGAGCACCTTAATATTTCTACAACCACCCGTGCTGTTTTACACTGTGGATCAAATATTAATCACAATCAGAATTAGAATCAGGTTTAATATTATCAGCATATCTCATGAAATTTGTTGACTTTGCGGCAGCTGGAGTACAAATTTTGCAGTTATAAATATATTTATGATGCAATAATAAAGAGCATAAAACTGTCCTACTTTCAGTTCTTATTTTTCAAAATTTACAATAAGATATTAGAAATGATGTGAAATATTCAAACTCAACAAATTATTACAACCCTAAATAAATTAACATAGTAACTTTTTAAATAATATCATGTGAAAAAGCATGCATGTTGGCACTCCTTTCAATCTATTTTGAACAGTTAGGATGCTGTATTGCCCTTAGAAAGGAGAATATATTGTAAGATTATATCACTGGCAAAATCTAACACCAAAGATCGATTGTGGGTGTAGTATGTTATTGAGTGTTGAGGTTATAATCAAATCAAAGAATATCTCATTGCAAGGACAAAATTATAACCATTTTTTGTATCCTTAAAGTGCAAATGATGACAGGATGGTGTCACCCATTCCTTGGCTTGTTGTGATCACATCAAATAGAACAAGGTGTTACAGATGGCACGGCACAGCTCCATGCCATTGCTTATCGTAAGGTTTGATTGCAGCCTGCAGTGGAGGCTGAGCTTCCGCACTGCACGATTCTGCTTTGAGAAATGGCTGTTTTGCAAACAGAATTAAATGTGCTGAATTCAACAATAACGCCGCTAATGCATAATACTGATTCATTCTGCATGAATATATTTGCCACATTCTGACCTTGCCATCTATTTAAATGTTTTTATGACACAGAACAAGTAATTAGTGAAGAAGGTCATCTGTACTTATCCTCCAAACATAGAAGCTGCATATCCACCACCAAACATTAACGCAGGAAGAGGAACATAGACCTTTCTGTGCCAATGCTTATCTGGACAAAATGCATGGAAACTTGAGAGGTACAGCATATAATAATGCTTTGTCTCTCTATGAATGCACATCACCATTGCCTTTTGTCTTCAAAAAAATCTTAAATCAATTGGAAATGCTTCTATTGTTTTTAAGTGTCTTCAGAATTCATAATCATTAATAAATAACTTTTCTTTTGATGAAATCTTAGGGGAGATGTAAAAGAATCAAAATAAATGAAGCATTAAATTGCTAAAATAAACTAACCTGAAAAATATTACTTTAAATTAGCTATTAACATTATAGATTATTTAAAACATTCAGATAAAAAGAAATCCCTTGAGTAATGAATTTCACACCTTACAAAACACGTATCATTACATGTTTGCAAATTCTTCAGTTTTTCATGTCTTTCTCTGGATTAGGCTTTCACACTTCTATTTTCTCACCTCAGCCAATGTATGAATTCATTGACATCCTTATAAGACGTTACCATACATCTTTGCCCAACTAATACCACACCAGCTCTTAGATTTCATTTGAAGTGCCTAATCATGTCAAAGTGCCTTATCAGGGCAATCAAATTTAGACAATAAACAGCAGTGTGATGTGTGCACACTGAAAGTTAAAATTTAAAATCCAAATTCTTTAGCATACAATTATTCTTTTTAGAATTCAGGTCATATTATCTGTTTTCTAAATTGATCTATTTTAATTTCTGACCAGTGATCTGGTGGGTTTTTTCCATGTGCCATAATTTCTACATACATTCCAAAGATGTGTGAGATAGTATGCAAGAGATTCTGCAGATGCTGGAAATCTAGAGCAACACACACAACATACTGAAGGAACTCAATAGGTCAGGCAACCTCTGTAGGGGGAAAAGTCGATGTTTTGGGCTGAGATCCTGTACTGGGACTGGAAAGGAAGAGGGCAGAAGCCAGAATCAAAAGGTTGGGGGAGGGAGAAGAGTATATCTGGCAGATGATAGGTGAGACCAGGTGAGAGGTGGAAAGGTAGAGGGATGGAGGAGGGGAATGAAAGGGAATGATGCGAGAAGGCAGAGATCAACCTTGGTAGTCTTTAACCTGGTGGCATCAACAATTGATTTCTCAAAATTCCAGTGACCATTCCCCTCTGTCTTTCTTTCCTCCCTTTTGTTTTGTCTCCTTTCTGGGGTCTTTTACTTCTTCTATTCCTCTCCCCCACTCCCACACCCCCTATTGTCTCCTTCTGGTTCCCGACCTCCTCCTTTTTATTCCATAGACTACTGTCCTGTCCTATCAGGTTCCTTCTTCTTCAGCTCTTTGTCTCTTCCACTTAACACCTCCTAATTTCTCATATAATTTTCTTTCGTTCCCCCTTCCCCCATCCACCTACCTTCCCTCTCTCACATAGACTCACCTACTACCTGCCAGCTTGTACTCCACCTCCTCCACTTAATATTTTTTTAAAATTCTGGCATATCCCTTCTTCCCTTCCAGTCCTGATCAAAGTTCAAAGTCAATTTATTAACAAAGTGCATATGTGTCAATGTATACAACCCTGGGATTTGCTTTCTTGTGGGTATACACAGTAAATCCAAGAAACAAAATAGAATCGATTAAAGATCACATACAATAGAACAAACAACCAGTGTGCAAAAGGCAACAGAGTGCAAATACAAAAGAAATAAAAATAACTAATAATGATAATAAATAGTAAGCAATAAATATCAAAATTATGAGATGAAGAGTCATTGAAAGCGAGTCCATAGGGTGTAGGAGCAGTTCAGTGATGGGGCGAGTGAAGTTATCCCCAGAGTTTCAAGAGCCTAATTGTTGAGAGGTAATAATTGTTTCTGAACCTGATTGTGTGGTATTAAGGTCCCATACCTTCTTCCTGATGGCAGCGGCAAGGAGAGAGCTTGGCCTGGGTGGTGGGGTTTCTTGATAATGGATACTGCTTTTCTGCAACAGTGCTCAGTGTCGATTTGCTTAATGGTGAGGACAGCTTTACCCATGATGAAGGGTCTCTACCCAAAGCTTTGACTGTTCATTTCCTTCTGGCAATGTTGCCATAACTGCTGAGTGTATTCAGCATTTAGTGTGTGTTTTGTAAGTTGGTAGTTTACTTGGCTACTTTAAAATTGCCACTACTGGATAAGAATGAGGAGAGAATAAAATTGGGATTAACGTAAATGGGCACTTGATGTCTGGCCTGAACTCACTGTGCTAAAGGACCAATTTCCATGCCATATGATTCCATGTCTCTAATTTAACCATATTCAAAACAAAAGGTAATACATTGTTGTTAAACATGATACCTATGGCAGTCTAAGCAATTGTACCTGCCAATAGACCAACTCTGTTTATTTTGATATTTTAGCTGGCTTTTGAAATATCTTTACTCATTCTAAGGAGTAATTGCAGAGTCAGAATGATCCCCAAACTGGTATGATTACTTGCACTTCCTTGAATGGCCACCAGAGGGGGAACAGAGAGTGGTACTGAGCATGAACATGATGGTTAATGTTGGCTATACATTATATATATATATGAGTAACACAAAAATCTGCAAATGCAAGAATACTCACAAAATGCTGGAGGAATTCAGCAGGTCAGGTAGCATCTATGGAAATTAATAAACAATCAACATTTTGAGTAGAGACTCTTCTTCAGGACTGAATAGGAAGGGGGAGTCACCAGAATGCAAGGGGGGGGAGGGGAGAGGAAGGAGGCTAGCTAGAAGTTGACAGGTAAAGCCAGGTGGGTGGGAAAGGTACAGGGATGGAAATGGTAGAATGAGATGGCAGTGAATACAAGTTCCCTGGAAAGTTATGTGGCTGTGGTAGCGGATTTCCAGTCTCTGCATACTTTCTCGTGCTTATGATTTGCTGCTCCACTGTGAAGTTCTTCAAGGTATGCCTACCCTGAAGAAGTTTAAACCTTCTCTTCGATGGTTCAGTGAAATATTCTCTCACTGCCCCCTTTCTGTGATCTCTGCTGCCTTCCAATTCTTCAACCATGTATTCACCCAGACTTGCTACCACAGCCATGTATCCTTACTGAGAATTTGTCTTTGCCGCCATCTTATTCCTTCTTCTCCACCCCTTGACCTTTCCCACCCATCTGGCTTCACCTATCACCTTCCAGCTGCCCTCTTTCCTTTCCCCTACCTTTTTATTCTGCTGCTTTCTCCCTTCCTTTTCAGTCTTGAAGAAGGATCTTGGCCCAAAATGTCAACTGTTTATTCATTTCTGTAGATGCTGCCTGACTGCTGCATTCCTCCATCATTTTGTGTGTGTTGCTATATATATCAGTACCCATCTTTGCATTGGTTCTCAGGTTTATAACAGCACTGAGGAATATTAATACAAAGAAAATGTTGAATAGTAATACATCAATATTTATTAGTAATTATTTAATAGTAATACATCACTATTTATTACTCTTTTGAGTTGCCACCTTGCTGAACTATACCAAAATGTTTAAAATGGAAGGTAAATTTCATGACAATGGTCATGATTTATGAGCAACAAAAGGAAGTAGTTTGTGACCTATACCTCCACATATCCAGTATAACCGCTATTTACAGCAGCCAATCAACTTGCCATGCCATGTGTCTTTTGGACAGGGGAGGAAACCCGTAAGACTGTAAGATATATGAGCAGAATTGGGTCATTTAGCTCATTGAGTTTGCTTGGGCATTTCATCATGACTGATCCATGTACTTCCCAGCCCTAGTCTCCTGTCTTCTCCCCATATTCCTTCATGCCCTGACCAGTCAAGAATCTATCAACCTCTGCCTTGAATATGCCCATGATTTTCCCTCCACGGCCACCTGTGGCAATGTATTCCACAGATTTATCCACTTGATTACAGGGAAGTATGCAAACTCCCCGCAGATAAAACAGTCAGTATTGCACCCAATCCTGAAGCTGAGAAGCAGCAGGTCTACTAATTGCTCTTCTGCGTCACCCCATATTCTGGATCTGAAACTTTCCAGATCTCATTCTCATGTAGGAAAAGAAAGAAGAAGAAGAAAGCCCTTAACTTTGAGTGCTGTCATCGGGACGCCGTCATGACGGCGTTTTTTTTTAGCAGGTTTTCTTATTTTTACGAGACCGAGTTGCTAGCTTGATGCTCAACCCAGCACGGATGGAGAGCATGCAAGGGAGCAGGCTGGATTCGAACTCAGGAGCCTTCGCTCCGAAGTCCAGCACTGATGCCACTACGCCACCAGCCGGCTAATTCTCACATAGGAAGTCTTGGGAAAAATCTGTCCATATCAGTATGATTTTCCAAAACTGAATAGGATATGCTCAGAAAATTGATCTTGACTCCTGTTGGAAAGGTATGTAATGCATGTGCACGTGGTTTCCATAGAGGGGTGATGCATAGGTGCAGCTGTCTCACAACTCCAGTATCCCAGGTTCAATACTGCTGTCTGTGTAGCGTTTCCATTTTCTTCCCATAACCATGCGGGTTTATTTCAGCTTCTCTGCTTTCCTCCCACATCCCAAAGACGAGGGCTGATGTGTTAATGGATCTCTAAAAAGATGATTTGGCCCAGATGGTGGCGAACTTTGATGATAGGTGTTTGCCTTCTGTAGATACTACCACTAGTGGGGAGTGATCTGCCTGTGATGTGTCCTCCTCAGTTTCATACACCCATGTGCATTCAAAATGCCGTACAAAGACATGATACAAACCATCAGGATACTTTCAATAGTGCTTCTGAGAAAATTATTAGAGTTCGGTAATGTGCTGAATTTCTAACCATCTAAGAAAGTAAAGATGCTGGTGCACTTCCCTTATGATTGCCTATGTGTGGTGGGCTCAGGGCAGTCTGTTTCCAGTATATAGTCTGCATTTCCGATGCTGCTGCAAGTCGTTTTCTTTTTCCATTGAACCTGTGCTTATCATGTACTTGCACATATGGCAATAAACTCAACTTGGTCTTTGAACTGATGTAGGAAATTATTGTATGTGGTACAATAGAAGAAAAATTAGGATCCATAGTTCTTGACTCTTTCTGGAGAACTTGCTGGAGTAAGTGAAGATGGTGAACATAGCGTGCTGAGGCAGATGCAACCCCGAAAGGCCATGGGAGTTGCAAGATCTAGAGTAACTGAGTCAAGCCTCCAGGTTCTGAATGCAGCATGACAAGACGCTCAATAATCCTGGGCTGTGATCAGAATCACTTGATGCATCTAATAATGGCAGGTTCTATTGCATCACTGGTAACAGAAATGGCAAAATGCATCACATACTACATCACACATCTATCTTCAAATTCTATTAATTTGAACTTGCACTAGAATTACAGTATGAGGATACGTATGCAGAATGCGTTCAGCTGGATTTGACTTTGATCAGAGTATTAACGTGTTGGAAAGTTAACATGGTGAAGTTAACGAATTTCATGACACATGTCTGTGATAATAAACCTGATTCTGATTCCGAAAATGTCACTGTAACCTTACATATTTAACTTACTCCATTTCACACCCATCCCTCACAGATTACCCACCTGTCAGTTATCAATCATTAACAGCCATATCATCCAAACAAATAGCAGGGCTTCCACTGCCAAATGCTCTCTGTCTTACAGGACAATATGATAGAAGCATTGATAACTGCAGGGGATAGTCCTTACTCCCATTGAGAAGAAAAGGCATTGTCGTGACACTTGTTGCCGATATTACAGCCACTGGTGGGTTTCCTCTTTTCTAAATTTTTCCTCTTATATCCTTTCACCACCTCGACCAACACTGTCTTCTGAGTTACAAGTTGCAGATGGCAAGCCTCCTATTTTCCTTACATCCCTTTTTTTTCCATTTCACATTCCAAGAACCACAACCCAGCTCACAAGTACAGGATAAAGAAGAGGACAGTTAAAACATCACCCATTTTCACATTCATAGGCAATAGTCCTGCCCTTGACACTGTATACATTGCAAAGGTTATCACTATTGGATATAATTTCTATCACTGAATTTGCTCATTCCCCTGCATTTGAGCATTAACTTGAGGACTGCTGATGACAAATCTACTATTCCATCATGTTAATACCCTGCCCAAAGTCATATCCAGCTGAACACATTTTGCATATGTATCCTTAGTGTGGACCTTGAGAGATTTTGTAGTAGTCATAAAACAGGCAATGGTGAACCCAGTGTCTTTCCTTTCTCACTGTATGTCCAGTTTCTAATATAGATACTTTACAGTTTATAAATCACTGGTTAGCAGCAATAAATGTGATGTGTAGTAGCATCAGCAGGTTGTACTCTGTTGAAGTTAATGGAATGAACTTCAGAGGAGGAGTGAAATGTGCTGACACAACTATATTGTGCTTTAATGCTACTGTCTGGGGATAAAACTCAAAGCATAATTACTTGCATCAATTTTTTCTGTTTAATAATTTCTCTTGATTTCATTATTAAAATATCTATGTCCTCAAATCTGGAAAATAAAAGAAAAACTGTTTTGCATAACTTATATTGGATTTTTCAAAGCAATTCCTTTTATGGTCAAGATAGTTGGGCTATCAGGGTATAACTACAAGGCTTCCCGTCTGGCAACATAGTAATAATATATTTATGCAAAGCTTAATTAACGACCAAAATAAATCATAATATTTTAGTGCTTGATTTCATATCTATAAGCAGAAAGTTAATATTGATTCACCACTCTTCAAAAAACACTTTCATACTGAACATAGAAAATGACAAAATGATCTTCAACATGCAGAAATTTAATTAAAGGGTTTGGTTGAAAATGGCTGTATTCTTAGAAACCAAATTATATGCCGTATATCGAGTGTTTTTATGTAGATACTGTAAATAAAAAGCTTATCATCTTTGAACAGAGGCAATGATGAAGTTTGTTATGTTTTGTATATAGGTAATTATGAAGTTTGTCAGAGCACTTTTAAATTTACTGTACAAGATGATATTTGAGAGCAAAAGCAGGTGAAAAAGTTGTTTCCATTCCTGAAGGTAACTGTGAGTTAATAGATACTATACTGTACGGTGTTTGTGAAGCAAGGCTCATTACAGTCCTTTCATCTCCTACCTTGTTTCAAATCCAGTTGAATGATTTACTGATTTGATAATCAGCTGATTCTGCCTGGTTTTGATGAAGTAAAATCAGATCCTAGAGCAAGGGCTGCCAACCAGTCCATGGCCTAAAAAAGGTTGGGAACCCCTGTCCTGAGGAGGTGTAAATTCACAAAAAAGGAGTAATCTGATATTAAATTAACAATTTAATTTGAGGTCTTGGAATGGGGATTGGAGAGTTCAAATAATGAAGGTAGGCATCGCACTGTACAATACTAATCACATTTCACCTTCCACAGGCTGAAAGCTGTATATTATTGTGTCAATAAATTTTCATGCTGCTTTTTGTCAATTGAGCTTACCAAGAAATAAAGTCAAGAGATAGAGCAATGATCAAACTGAAGAATGTGGGAAACTACCTGGAGATGCCAGAATGGATAACTGGCTTAATAATGACTCTAAATCATCTCTCTGATTTACTATGCTTGATTTAAAATAGCTCCTCACATGAAAAATTGATGTGACATTTTAAACTTTTTTTTTATTTTCCTTCATCACAGATTGGGGAAAAAGAACATTATGTTGCCATCTGTGGTTGAGCTTTCTGGCAAGTCAAAACAGACAGCGGTTTGAGATAATTCAAACCATTAAATAACAATGGACAAAGTGAATATAAGTTGCTTTCATTGCATGTAAATAAAGACCTTAAATTTCCATCAAAAGATATCAGCTTTGTATAGAACTGTTGTAACTATGCAGCTGGTCAGGACTCAATTGCAAGTACGTCGAACCTTTATTCAACTAATCTCAGCTAATAGGATCAATGTATTTCAGTGTTGGGCTTTTTTTTATGGAATCCAGTGATGTGCTATTTAACTTTTGCCAATTTTCCTACTTATCAAATTTGCTCACAGTAATTCCATTCATTTCAATATAAAGGATCAGCTCAGAAGGAGAAAGATAAGTTGCAAGTAATTTAGTCTGTTATAAATTTATACGTGTTTATTTATTCTGTTTTATAATTGTTTTGAATTTTTCATTTGATCTTTTAAAATTGTAGTTTCATTTAATGATATGTTTAATCTTTACTCAGAGACATTCAGAAACTTGCAGCAAGTGATTCAGCTTGGGTACATAGTTAAACTGGCTATCAAAGCCTTTCAATGGACTGCTGGGACCCTGGTTTGCCACTGATGAGTCAGAGCTAGCTTCCTTGCAAAATATAATGTTCTGCAGTTTAGTCCAGATTTTTTTAAAAAATTAAAAGGTGGACCACCAGCCAGCAGGAGTGGCAAGCACTTGACAGAGCCAATCCAGAACAAGAAAACTAGAGGTTTGTTGTAGATTAGATCTTACCATGTTTCTTTAGTGTTGTGTCTCAAAGAGGCTGGTCTTGATATCAAAATATGAAAGAATGGAATACTTTGGATTTCTTTTAAATTGTTAGCCTTTTAAAACATGTTTGGTTAAAGCATTATATTGAAGAAATTGAGGTAACTATGCCTGTAAATTTAAACTCTTATTGCGTGGATTTTATCAGAACTGCTGCTGCTACACCATTAGATTGGCACAAGTCCCATTATCTGAGGTGGTGAGTTTCCAACACTAATGCACTGCTTGGGCAGAAGACACCAAGTGATTCTTTTGCCCTGGCATTTGGCATAATGCCTTGAAAACCCCTAAACAAAGAACTATAAGAAAATAAGGTCTGTGCTATAAGTACTACTATTGAGTTTCTGAAGAAAATCCTATATGGCTTTGCATGTCTTGTTGATGCCCTGGACAAGAACTCACTGGAGACCTAAACTACTAATGATGTACTTTATCATTCAACCCACTTAACCTGGCATGAACCTGACATTAAAAATTAGTATTAGAGATGTTGCATTTAGAGGCCAAAATTATTGTTCAATGGCTATTGCTTTCCAAGTCATATGCCATTTTTTGTACTAATTTGATGCCAATTACTATTCTTGGACCTAAACATTGGAACAGTGTTAACTACAGTGCAACAGCCACTATAACCTTTATGAGTTTTACTGTTTGATATAAATCACTAATATAAAGGAGATGGGTTACGTGCTCAATCCAATAAAAGTACAATGTGGTAGTTGCTAACATTCAGTACATGGCAAACGATACTTTGGTTTCAATTTCATCTAAATGGATATGACTGTAGTTTTCCTATCAGCTGTTATGAAAGATTCTCTTTTTTTTGGTGTGTGCGTGTGCGTCTGCGTGCGTTCGTCCATCTGTGCGTGTGCGATGTTGGCAGGACGTTGTCTTTTCCATGCCTTTATAAGGCACGGAGCAAGAGAGAGAGAGACTGTGTGGCGTGCCATTCCTCACACAGACATTTTGCAGTATTTTTCCCTTTATTTTACGAGGTCGAGTTGCGATCTCGACACTCAACCCGGCACGGATGGAAAGTGTACTCTGGAGTGGCCCAGACTGGGTTCGAACCAAGGAACCTCCATTCCAGAGTCCGGCACTGATGTAATTGCGCCACCAGCCAGCCCATTATAAAAGATTCTAATTCCAGTCACAGTGAACATTGAGGGCTTGGTGTTAGAATTAGATCCGGAGATTTTAGTCAAGTGTATTCTATTAACAAATCTGCAGCAACATATCTTTAAAGACAGGATTTTTGCAATGTTATAATGGGGAGATGGCCAGCTTAGTATTCATCACTGTTTTATTAAGTCTAACAATGCAGATGACTTGGATCACCAGCGACCAAATGTGCAAACCAATGCAAAGCAGTAATTAATATTATGCATGATTAATATTTTATCTGAATAAATGCTACAGAAAAGATAGTTAATTGGTGCAGGAATGCCTATGAAATGGATTGTGGGATAAATCTGAATGCACCTTGAAGTAGGGAAGATACGCGATGACATTGTTTTATTAAGACTGGCAAACTAGTGTCACTGTTTATGGTTTCTGTCAGTAACATTATAACACTAAAATCCACTTTCTACCATCTATGCAGTGCACCAATTTTCCTTCTAAGTCCATGCTGTGGGGTGAAGTAGTAAAAGCAGGTCGTAATATTTCCTCCTAGCGTCAGCAGCCTGGGTATGATCCCAACCTTTGGTGCTCTATCTGGGGAATTTGCACATTCTCCTTGTGACTGTGTAGGCTTCCCCTTATGCTCCAGCTGAAATCCCAAAGAAGTGCAAGGTTGGTTGCCTGCAAAAATCACCCCTAGCATAAGCCTGTGACAGAACAATCAGGACAGGGCATTGAGTCATGAAGAGTTGATAGGCATGTGAGAAAGAATGGCCTGCAAGAAGAGGGAAAATAGGAATATGATGGGCAAAGTTGAACCGATTTTGGAGGAAAACACCTTGAAACAGGACAAGGGTAGAGGAATGTTAAATACTATGGATATCTTCCCAGCCACAGATTTTTCTGTCATTTTCACAGTATTGGAATTTTGCATGTTTACTGGATTGTGGCTCTACCTTTGCAGTCAGTATTGGTTCATTGACACTTTCAAGTGAAAGGTTTCAAGTACTGCACCACAAGCTGTATATTCTCACAAGTTTTCTCTTCCCATCTTTCTATCACTCATTGAGACTCTTTCTGCTCATGGTGGAATTGGAATTGGTTTATTATTGTCACCTATGCTGAGATACAATGAAAAGCTTGTCTTGCATTCTGTTCAGACAGATTAGATGATTACACAGTGCCTTGAGATAGAACGGATAAAACAATGACAATGCAGAATGAAGTGTAACAGCTAAACAAAAAGCACAGTGCAGGGAAATAATAAGTGCAAAATAGTTATAACGAGGTAGATTGTGAGGTCAAGAGTCCAATTTATCCTACTGGGGAACTATTTTATAACAGTTGTCCTTGAGCCTAGTGGTATGTGCTTTCAGTCTTTTGTATCTTCTACCCAATGGGAAGGGGGTAGAAGAGAGCATGTCCAGAGCTGGTAGAATCCTTGATTATGTTGGCTCCTTTACTGAGACAGCATGAAATATCCATAGAGGGGAGGCTGGTTTTCATGATGTGCTGAGCTGTGTCTACAACTCCCTGCAGTTTCTTGTAGTCATTCACAGAACAGTTACCATACCAAGCCCAGGTAGGATTTTTTCTATGGTACATTAATAAAAATTCATACAGTCTGATACCATTCCTCACACTTTCCACTTGCTGAAGCTGGCAATTAAAATCTACCATGTCTCATGCCTAAGCAGCATCACCACCCACTCAAGCCTTCACTCACACCCACTTCCAACTCCTTCTTGATATTTCCTTTCTTGCTTGTAGAAGAAACAAAGTAATTGAAAAGTTTGAATGGTGTTGTAATTTTCTGAGTTATTGCATATTAATATTGCATTGGAATGGTGTTTGGCAACAGATGAAGTTAGTTTTTTCTTTATTTTTGTATAGAATTTCCACTTTAAAGCATGATGTGTCTTAAAAGTCCAAGAGATTAGGTTTTAATCCCACGCTTCCAGCATCCTCACCTAAATCCTGTCAGAAGAAAGCATGTTGGGAAAATGGCAACGAAATAGTCCAGCCATTTAAACTGCAGGCTTTAACAGTCCAGGACAATGACTGATTTCCATCATAGTCTAATAAATCCATCAATGCGTCACACAGAATCAGATTCCTGTAGCAACAATATGAAAGTGTTTGACCAGGTCCCTCACCAAGGAAGACAAAACAAATTTGAGTTTGTTGCTTTTTTGGGCAATCTCAAATCAATTTGCAGTCTTCTTGAATAGCATCAAACAGGCTCATATAACTGCAGATCAATTATTCTTTTCCTGAGAATGTCAAGGATCTTTATAGAACTGGACTGAAACGTAACTATGTTTTTGCACAAGGTATACCCAATCAGGTGAAGGAGACCTTGACTACAGGTTTAATACAATTTGTCAATAGGAGTAGTGAAGATTGTTTTTCATCATTTTAATAGGTGCAGGTGAGATGATTTTTGTTATAATTCTCATTCTGAATGTTCACTTAACTAATCTAAATTTAGCTAAATCTAAAATGATAGATATTTTACTGCTGTGGAAGATTTAGTATTTTAAGTGTAGTGTCGACTTCATAATGAAAGTGTTAAAATACTATATTACTCAATTTGAGCAGTGAAACGCATTCTTAATTAAAGTGAAAATTGTGGAAAAGTGACACTGAACACAGGAGAATATATGGACGGCCCCAAGCCCAGATGCAAAAGGAAGAGGGTTAGGCCTGGGCTAGCAACCCAATCCCGTAAAAACCCAGAGCTACAGAAGCTCCAAAGGACTCATCCTTGGGAAAAGAAGGATACACCAAGAAGACAGGCTATACCTGGAAACAATGTGAAAAAATGGCCTGGGACTGAGGACACCGGTGAGCTACTGTTGGCAGCCTATGCCCCAGTAGGGGTGATGGGCTTATGAAGAAGAACACTGGAGGATATACAAAGGCAAGTTGCAAGATTTGAATACACAAAGATTGTCATAAATAGGTGTTTGTTCATGTTAATTTTATACTCTGTTTAAATGATCTTTAGTTTGACAAAGGGAAAGGCCTGGCATGTATGCCACAAATATTCTTAAAAGTAAAGGAGTTAATTGTCCTCATTTGCCCTTTACATCATAAAAATCTGTAAGACCTTGGAGACGAAAACCTATTAAGGGTAAACTGTGTCAGCTACACTGTAAAAAGCAAAACGCTGTCTGAAAATGTTCTTGTCAATTGTTTGCTTCCTATTGAGAATTATGATTATATTTATTCTGAGGTATTGCAGAGGTCTGCCTGGTAAACCACTGTTGTAACAATTCAGATGACTCAAGGATCAATCAATGTTTCAGGCTGTAATAATGCTCACAAGAATTTCATCCATCTACAAAGAAGCAGTTTGCTGAAAATTGAACTGTTTTCCACATGTATTTGATTTGTGTTTGCAATTTTAACATTCTATGGCCTTCAGCAGCATTTCTGAAGTATCCCATCAGAACTATTCAGGGTTGAATTATTTTAGAGTGGTAATATAGGATATCAAATTTTAGAATTATGGTTTTAATTACAGATGCATTAAATAACTTCACTTTCTGATACTTAACTTTGTTCCCTTAAACCAGATACAGAATAAAATGTTTAAATTTACATTCAATTTCATGCTCTAGAAATTTGATTTTTTTCCCTAGACTAAACAAGTGCATAGGCATCCTGTTACAGCAGGTGAAATATATACTGTACTAAAAGTGTAATATTGTTAAGGAACCTGGGCTGACTGCATTTCTGAAAAAAAAATGGACCTAAGAAGATCTGCAAAGATGAGAACTAATAATGAGGCCTGATCAAATTGAACTCTGCCCACTGTGGAATCGTCTCTAGATCGCCAATCAGAGTCTGCACCTTGTTGACAGTGCACCACTGAAGTCCAATTTAAGTTCAGAACGAGGCTTTTAAGTTTTGTCACCCTTTGGTACACCGCAATTTCTGACCAGAATAAAAAAGTATCTGGATGATTTTCCAGTCTGTGTTTACTGCTTGAAGTGGGAATATCAACATCTTTGTGATCTTCCAAAATAGATTTGGTATCCTTTCACTTCGCTCCCTTGGATTTCCTTCTGTGGCATTCTTAGTACAATTGCACTATGACTGAAATTTTGAATGAATATGCAGACAGTTGTATGTTTCTGAAGAGCAAATGAGTCCCTCATGCCATCTGTCCTGCAACTCAAGCTACATGGTGCTAGAAATTATAACAGTCACTAGAGTTGTCAAAATATGTAGTTGCACACAGCTTGGAGTTCCACACAGCTTCCAGTGCTGGCTCAGCTGACATCATGAATTCCTGCATGTTCAACTCCATTTGCACCAACCAAAGCTAAGAATAGGTTATTTTATAAATGAGTCACTTTTATGACATTCATCAGGAACAACACTGAACTTCCTAATATCATAATAAAAATTGTATAAAGGATTTGCAGTGTTAGCATCAGTGTTGGCACTGTCAAGAACTGTACAACAATTTGAACAATGGGATGGGAGAGAAGTAAGCTCGCTTTTCAGAAAAGTGCTTCTGCTGGCCTGTCATTCTTAGCAACACTTACAGTATTTGTTGGGCATATGTTAGGGTGACGCGTTAAAGCAGTGGCTAGCATAATGCCTTACAATACCAGCAACATGGGTTCATTCCCACCTCTGTCTTTAAAGAGTTTGTATAATCTCCCCGTGGCCACGTGGGTTTCCTCTAGGTGCTCCAATTTCCACCCACAGTCCAAAGACGTGCCCATTGGCAGGTTAATTGGTCATTGGAAATCTGTCCCATGACTAGGCTAGGATTAAATTGTGGGATTGTGGGGCAGCATGGCTTGAAGGGCCAGAGTGGCCTATTCCACACTGTACCTCGATAAATAAAAGATTTTTTTTTTGATTATCTGACAGTGTCAATCAAAGGAATGGAAATAAATAAATAAGTTTTCTGACTTGTCTCACTTTTGTTTGCTATGGCTTAAAGAATAATTAGTGTTTTCCATATCTGAAATTATTTTAATATTTTTTAAAAATGGAATATTTGCACCATTTACATCTCCTCAAAATTGCCTTACAAATGTATCCTTTATGCTTACTATTATAATGTAGAAATCCAGCTGTGTCCAAATGCTTAAAAGTTTTTTTCTTTGTGATGGTGGTTGAGGAATCCAGCAATTACTCATTTGTCCTTCTGCAATATAGTGCTTTGGGATCTTTTAGTGGACAGACCTCTGTTTAGTGTCTCCTTTGAAACACATCAATTCCAACAATGCAGTACTCAAAACTTTGTAGTAATGCTGTACCTATGTACTGATTTTAATTTTAAAAATATATTTGAAGTGGTAGAACAAACAGTATAGTTGCTTCAAAATAAGACATGTATTTATCAGGTTTTATGCCATTCTAATTTTATTATAAACATAATGTATAAATCACTATAAATAGATCAAAGTAAACTTTAAAGGAGTATGACCTGTGAATTTTTAAAATGTTTTGCCCCCATGGATTTAGAGAAGATCAATGCATGTGATGAAAATAAAATCTGACCTCTAAGATATAACATACATTCAGGAAAGATGCTTACATTGTAGCACAGTTGATTGATGACTGTGTAGGTCAAGGATCCAAAATTGTCAAACAACTTTTAACTAAGAAACAAAAATAAGGTCAAATTGCAAGAGGGACACATCTGTGCTCATTTAGGTTTGCAGTTTGAAATCTTAGAAAAGACAAGACTCAAATGGGAGTTCTGTGTGTTATCTGGTTTCTGAAGTTCTTTGCAAATTATTGAAAGCACTGAAAGAAGAAGGGGATGTATTATAAGAAAAGGATCAGGTGTCATTTTGGTGATTGTATTTGGACAATTTGATTCTCAGTACGAAACTTAAGCCACTCAGAAAAAGTGGGTTTAATACAGATATTGATTATTTTAACAAAAAAAAATTATTGAAGGCATGTTAAAATGTAGAATCTTAGTTTCAACCATTTGTATTGCAAGGAACAAAAATCAAACCTTAATTCATTTTAAAAAGATGTCTGAAATGAGTGCAGACTAATTCTGCAATAACTAAAATTATCCACTTCAAGAAGCTCTGAATTGAGATTGACAAATTCCAGAACAAAATGTTGTCAAGGTCTGCACAATGGTGGGTGTGTGTGTGTGTGGGTGTAACTGCTTTTGCACTTGTAAAGAGTAGTAAGTGATTTGATGGGGTTAGCCATGGTGGAGAAGTTGAGGAGGCAGCAAACAAGTTTACTTTTACACCCAGTGTCCATTTTATTACAGGTACCACAGATACCTCCTGTACCTAATTAAGTGGCCACTGAGTGTATGTTCATGGTCTCCTGCTGCTGTAGCCCATCCATTTCAACGTTTCAAGTGCTGTGTGGTCAGGGATTCTTTTCTGTACATTCCCACTGTAAGCATGGAATTTGAATTAATTTAAATCTTACATCTATCTCACAACATGAGAAGTAAAAATCTTTGCATTATGACTCAGTTGCAATGTACAGACATGTGAACATAAGTATAATGGCTTGTAGAAAGAAGCTGTCCCGTAGCCTGTTGATCCTAGCTTTAAAGCTGCGGTATTGTTTGCCAGTTTATGGTTGGAGTGACTTGTGTCCCTGATGATCTTCCAGTCCTTCTTTCTGCACCTGCTGCTGTATATGTCTTCAATGGATGAATGCTCATGCCCACAGATACACTAGGCTGTCCATACCACTCCCTGCAGTGCCCAGCAATCAAGGTTGGTGGAGTTCCCATACCAGGCGGTGATGCAGCCAGTCAGGATGCTCTCAATGATGCCCCTGTAGAAGGTCTTGAGGATTTGGGGATTCATTCCAAACTTCTTCTGTCACCTGGGGTGGAAGAGACTCTGTTGGGCTTTATTTTTGCCACACAGACGGTGTGTACAGTCCAGGAGAGATCTTCGGTGATGTGTATACTGAGGAACTTGAAACTACTCGCCCTCTCAACTGCAGTCCTATTGATATTGATCAGGGGGAACCTGTCATGATTATTTGAATTACTGTAGCATTCCTGTCTATCTTGAACCAGTCTGGCCATTCTCTTCTGACCTCTTTCATTAACTAGGTGTTTTTGCCCACAGAACTACAAACGTTTGTTTCTCTCACTGGATATTTTTGTTTTTATCTTTCCACATGATT
The DNA here is from genome assembly GCF_963921235.1 of Mobula hypostoma. Classification (NCBI taxonomy): domain Eukaryota; kingdom Metazoa; phylum Chordata; class Chondrichthyes; order Myliobatiformes; family Myliobatidae; genus Mobula; species Mobula hypostoma. Next base: position 56,125,725 of record NC_086102.1, on the reverse strand, counting down.
CTCTGTAAACTCTAGAGACTGTTGTGCATGAAAATACCAGGAGATCAGCAGTGTCTGGACACTCGAACCATACCATCTGGTACCAACCATCATTCCACAGTCAAAGGCACTTAGATTATGTTTATTCCCCATTATGATGTTTGGTCTAAACCTTTTGACCATGTCTGCATGCTTTTTTTCCATGCATTGAGTTGCTGCCACATGATTGGCTGATTAAATATTTGCATTATTGAGCAGATGATAGAGTGTACCTAATAAGGTGACCACTGAATCTATGCTTCTAAGTTAAAAGGTCTCAGCACTTAACTCATGCTTTGGTGTCAGTATATATGCCTGTGCTTCCTGTAAGTACTGAGGTGGAGAATAGAATTGCATGTATTTAATTCCTGGCAGAAGAACAGTCACTATGCAGATATATTACCCCATGGACAAGGGAAGATCACATGCCAGTGAGAAATTGCAGCCAAATCTTTTGATTGTTCTTCTCAAATAGTTTAGATTCTTATTGATGTTGCTTTATCTTTGAACTGCCCCAACTGGATATGAATGTGTGATCAACTTCTCAGCATGCGAGTCTGTGTAAACAGAAGTTTCTTGATGCCAGCCAGGATCTCCCAGTGATACAGCCCTTTTAAATTGGCAACCTAACTTAGTTAATTGGTCCCTTCATTCATGTCAGGGCAGCGGGTAGAAAGTGCATCTTCAATTCTCTTAATATTGATTAATTTCTGCTGGCTGGATGCTCAAAGCTACAGTGAGCACAATCTCTTCCAGCACTTCACCAAGACCAGCAAGTGAATCAGTGTCAATTGAATTAAAATGAGAGATCCAAATAAATCATTTTAGAAAATATCCAGAAAATCAAACTCAAGTCCTTGTCATATGTTTTTTTTTGCTACACTGAGCTGTCTATAATCCAACACTTTGCAGGAATTTATGAGCTAGTCTGCTTATGACAATATGTATGAACCAAACTGTTAAGAGTGATGTTCCTTCCCTCATTCTTAAACTCAATACTGATCACTTCTGCCACAAGATACAACTTTTATCGAAAATAATAGCACAGAATATATTCTATCATCCAAAATTATTTCCCTAGAAAAGTAAATTCCACCCTAATATTGAATAATAATTCCATCCATTAAGGAGTAGTTCCTATATCCAGACAGATGTTAAATGGTGACATTAATTCAAGAAAAGCAAAGAATTATTTAATATCTAAAACTAAAATGTGCTGAAGAAGATGAATCACTGAAAGCAGCCTTACTCATCAGAGATCTTCTTTGATGCTTATCGGATAACAGTACTTGCTAAATTTGTCTCTAATAACCCCAATCACTACACTTCAATATTATTTCATTTGATATGAAACTCTTTGAGCAGACTTCAGTCTCATCACACTCACACCTCCTTCTGTGTTATTGTCTGGCTGCAGATTTCAGCCTGATGACAGGTGCTAACAGGTGACAGCTTCGAAATGCTTTTTTTTACGCAATATTTCATGGCAATTTTTTCCTGTGTCTAACAGATGTTATTCTGAGAGATTGTTTACAAGCAATTTGAGCAAGAAGCTGGCCACATGAATAGTGAAGAATTGCACCAGAAAAGGGGTCTCTTCTATTGATGCCATTGAAGAATACAGTAAACATCAATGTCCAGCCAATAAATTAAAGAATAAGAATGAATTTATAAATCAGCTTTGGTCATGTGGAATCAGTTTAAGTTTGATAGACAGAATGTATGTAGATAAATTTGGATCAATATTGTTTTGAATCTGATTTGCAATGTGTGCATGCAGAAATGAATTATCTATATTCGGCCTGTGCAACTCCCACTCCATACTCTGCCATTAACTTAAATAGATATTACTCCAAAATAATCCCACCTTTTTCAACAGATGCCAAATTAGCAGGTGCTCTCTGCATCTAGAATTGTAATAGTGTTAAAGTATTTTTCTTCATCTGCAAACAGTGCTTCCTGCTGTAGGAGAGTTCCACCGTACAAAATGTTTTCTGCTTTCTTGTTGATATAACCATTCTTCATATGATAACTCAGAGTATGAATGTCACCAGCTTATTCAACTGTGAAGGGCATTACAAATAAAACCAGTCCTATCTACACCCACGCTTGTGGTCGCTGTTTATTTCAACAAGGATCAGTGGGTATTGATTGGATGTAACTATTGTAGGTGAATTTGCTTTTTATTCTTTCTTAGCTCAGAACAGAGACTGGTTTTAGATCATGAGTCATGATTAAGCAACTCATTTTATAGAATGAGAATCCAAACCGGAATCTCTGCTGGTATGGTCTGATTACATACTGCATTTCTCAAATAAGCTGTTAATGAAAGAGCAAATAAGCATCATTTGAATAAATTTAAACACTATTGTTAGTTTAACAACAACCAACATGTGAGTGCTGGTGATATGGATTATCACATTCATATTCAACCATAATGGCCAAGTGGATTATCCACCTCAACTTTCTAATGAGATCCCCATCATCTTGGAAGCTAGACTCCAGACTGTTTGATTGATTTCAAAGTCAAAGTCAGAATCAAAGTCGGGTTTATTGTTACGTGCAGTTGCAATGAAAACTACTTGCAGCAGAGTTACGGGCACACAGAATGCCTGAATTTCTTGGAATGGCCGTTCCAAGAAATGGCTGAAGTGCGGAAAAAAGTGATGGGACCAGGCAACATCAGAAATGCATTACCTACAAAATGAAGGATATCTAGTTCGAACTACATATACTACTAATTCTGATTACCTGTAGTTCAGAGCCACCGATACACCAGTCAGTCTGTTCATGGACAATTATGACACAGGCATCTTCCCAGATAATTGCCAAGGTACAAACAAATGCAATTCAGCTAATTGATGTGCAATTAGTTTCTTCTCAATCGTCAGTGAGGCGGTGGAAGTAGTTGAAAGTGTAAGCAAGAACACATACTGACCAGAAACCTACTCACCAATGGCAAGTTTGGAACAAAAAGCTGAATTCCAAAGACAAGGTTGAGAGTAACTACCCTTAACAAGATCTGTTTTTATATGC